>NW_016107964.1:394219-487029 GCF_001604975.1 Cebus imitator | reverse complement strand
GGGTCTCACTCTGTTGCCCAGGGTGGAGGGCTGTGGTATGATCATAGCTCACTGAATCCTCCACCTCCTGGACTCAAGCAATCCTCCAGCCTCAGCCTCCTGAATAGCAGGGACTACAGGTGCAAACCACCATATTTTGCTATTTTCTAAATTTTTTTTTGTAGAGATGACATCATGCTATGTTGCCGTGGCTGGTCACAAACGCCTGGCCTCAAGCAATCTTCCCATCTTGGCCTCTCAAAGGGCTGGGTTTATAAGCATGAACCACTGTACCCAGTCAATGAATTACTTTACAGAACCTTTGTGGTTAAATATGTTCTTTGATCCTGGGGGATTATGTCAATATCCTTTCCATGCATTTTCCTCTCTTGCTCAAGATATCAAATGTAAGTTATTTTGCTTGCAACCAAAATAACTAACTAATAAGACATGATTTCTATGTATCTCAGTCTTTAGAGGGCAGACTCAAAAGTATGAACTGGCTGATCTGAGGCAGATTGAAGAATACTAAGATTTTAAAGATCCCAGGTTAAGTTAAGAGCAGATTATTGCAGCCTCAATTTACCTGTAATGCCTTGAGATTCAGATTATATTCACATCATTTTGTCACTAAAGCAGGAGTGCCTTGGGGCCATGAAAGTAAAATATAAAAACGTTCATTCATACATATTAGTTGCTTTTTGCAATCTTGAAGAAGATTCCAGGAGAGAAAATACAGTCAGCTAAACTTCAGACTGAGTTTCTCTGCGTTTTACTAAGTGGCTCATGGAAAATAAATATTGTGGTCATCTGGAACCTTGTTAGAAATGTAGCTTCTCAGGTCCCACTTTGGTAGCAAGAGGCTGTGGAAGGCAATTTAATAAAGACAAATTACAGTCAATCATAGGAGTAAACCAAGACCCAAACTCCTAAATAAAGTATTACTAAACTGGATTCAGAAACATAGAAAAGATAGCTAAGTTAGCTTCATTGTCCAAGTGTGAGGCTGGCTACATGTTGAAAATATATGTGCATTACATTAACAGAAATTAGAAATTTAAGAATTATATTTAACTTACATGAAATCATTAGATAAGTACTCAATGTCCAGAACATATATGAGTAAATTGTATATGAGTAAATTGCAAATGAGAAAATCAAAGCGATCTCTATAGAATTACATTTTAAAAATCCTTTAAATACCTAGGGATATATAGAACAAAAATTCTGCAAGACCAAAAATAAAAAATTCAAAATAGTATTGCAAAAAATTCATGAAAGCTAAGTAAATGAGGGCTGTGACATGTTCATAGACTGAAACAGAATGCAATGTGACAATGTTAATTCTTGATAAAATGACCTGTGGATTGACTACAATCAGTCAAAATTCTAGTGTTCTTCATGTAGAAATTAATACCTAGTTTCTAAGATGCACATGGAAATGAAAAAGACCAAAGGTAGTCTAAATGTTGTAAAATAAGACACTGGGCAGGGAGACTTACATTTCCAAATACTAATATTTGTTATATAGTTATAATAATTAAGGTAAAATGGTATTAGAACAACACTAAATTACAGGCTAATTATATTTGTAAACCCAGACTCAGAATCTAAACAAAATATCAGCCAACTGAATTCAGAGATATACAAAAGACAACTAGCTAAATTCATTGCCCAAGTGTGAGACTGGCTGCATATTGAAAATCAATGTACATCACATTAACAAAAATTAAAAACTTAGACATGATATTTAATTTATATGAAATCATTAGATATGTATTCCATGCCCCCCAACTTAATTTTATATCGATATATCAATATATTAATTTATAAATAATCCAATGGGGCAAAATGGAGACTAACATATACTTACTCATATAGGGATTTGCTTTTTTGACAAAAATTCTTACTGAGCTGTAGGATAAAGATTTTTTTTTTCAATACATACTTCTCGACAGATATCTGTGTGTGGTGATGGGAGGGGAGTCTATTCCTTACAAATGTTAGGTCTAAATGTCAAAAGTAAAACAATGGAACTAGGAATCAACGTAGAGGAATACCATCATGATATTGTGTTAGAAATGTCTTATCGTGTACATCAAAGAAACATAAAGAAAAAACACATTGGATCATATTTATATTAGTCCGTTTTCATGCTGCTGGTAAAGACATACACAAAACTGGAGTAATTTAGAAAGAAAAAAGAGGTTTAATGGAGTCACAGTTCCACATGACTGGGGAGGCTTCACAATCATGGCAGAAGGTGAAAAGCACATCTTACATGGCAGCAGGCAAGAGAGAATGAGAGCCAAATGAATGGGATTTTCCCTTATAAATCTGTCAGATCTCATAAGATGTATTCACTACCACGAGAACAGTATGGGAGAAACTGCCACCATGATTCAGTTATCTCCCACTGGGTCCCTCTCACAACACATGGGAATTATGGGAGCTACAATTGAAGATGAGATTTAAGTGGGGCCACAACCAAACAATATCATTATTATAAATAATTACTATCCATCAAGACAACATTAACAGAGTAAAGAAGCAAGCCACAAAATGGGAGACTTATTATCTATATGTATTTTCAAAATATGTAAATTGATCTAAATGTGCAATAGGATGACTCATATTCAGAGGTGTTAAGAATTCGGAGGAATCAATATGAAAACACAAGCCGTTCAGCAGAAAGGTAGAACACAAGGCCTAACAGACACTATAAAACAGCATATTGAAATTCCCAAGAGCCATGTAAGAAAGTCCAACTTCATTGTTCACGATGGACATTCCAAATTAAACCAAAATGAGGTAACATGGTGCATGCACTAAAATGGCTAAAATGAAATAAAGTCAAGAAGTTTCAAGTGCTGAAGGAAACTAGAGCAACTGGATCTTCTAAATACTGCTGATTGTACAACACTTCTGGGAAATTACCTGAGGACATCCACCAAATCTGAATAGACACATTCACCCAGCGTAAACTAAAAGGTGTCTATTTGTATGTCCACACACACACACGTATGCATACAGATACACATACTTATATTAATAATCTTTGTAGCATCTCTACTTGGAATTGCTAAAAATTGGAAACTACTCAGATATCCAGTAAAAGTGGAATAAAGTGTGGCTATTCATATAAGGAAATCTCTAAGCCAAGAAAACGAGTAATCTATTGCCACAGTCTACATCAAATATTAATGCCACCAACATGATGTTGAACAGAAGAAACTAGAGACAAAGAGACCATACCATAAAATTTCATTTATATAAAATTCAAAAGCAGTCCAGTTTAACACCAGACTGCAGTTTGGTGTTAAACATCAGAATGGTGGTTTCTTTTGGGAAGATGGTAGATAACTCCATGAGAATCAGCATAAGGTGGGCTTCTAAATTAGTAATATTTTTCCTTCATGTAGGTAGTATTTACACTCAAAATTCAATGAAAATATAAGATTTGTGCAATTCCCTGCATGTTTTTCCTTGAGCTAGGTGGTATTTATGCCAATAAATTCAATGAAAATGTATTTATATAATTTTATATAAATATTATTAAAATATATAACACCATCTGCAATTTCAATTATGTAAAAGCAACAACAACTGTGTGCATATATTTGTTTGCCCATATGAAATAAATAGAAGTAGATTCAACAAAACGTAAATAATGCTTTCTCTGGAAGTGTATGCATGCTTTTTTCTTTTGCATTTTTAAATAGTTTTTGAAAACTTATGTATCACTTTATAAATATCAAATTTTTAAGAAAAAATTGCAATTAGATAGCAAAGAGCAGTTAATTTTTGACAATACAGTGTAATAATAATTCATGTTTGATATTGTGTCACTAGACCATCTGAATTTAATGACAGTTTTGAGTCCCTTTATGCCAGTGAAGTCTTTAGCTGTGCATGGCACATTCCCAGTGCTAAAGCAATGCATTTCTCTAACACCAGCTCATTCTAAGCTCATTCTAGTCACCTATTTACTATAAGCCCTCCTTAATTTCTCTCAATTTAGGAGCTTCTAAGTTTTTCCTCCATTGCATTTTACATCTTGTCTAGTTCTAGTATACTATCAAAGTCCGTTTTGATCTCTTTAATTCTAACTACATGAAAAATTCAAATTAAACTGCAAACATGAACAATATTAACTCATTTGTCTGTAACTTACCATACAACTATATATGACACTGAATATATTTAGATCTTTTCTATTTCTCAGTAAGATGTAGTTTTAACAGCCAAAAGGCTTTATTTTGGTAGTTATCATAGATGTATATGCATAAAATTCTAGGTTATAGGCTGGATGCAGTGGCTCACGCCTGTAATCCCAGTGCTTCCAGAGGTGAAGGAGAGAGGATTACTTGAAGAAGCCAGGAGTTTGAGACCAGCCTGGGGAACATAGCAAGACCCTTTTCTCCACAAAAATAAATAAATAAATAAATAAATAAATAAATAAATAAATAAATAAATTAGCTAGGCATGGTGATGGGTCCCTGTAGTCCCAGCTACGTGGTAGGCTGAGGTGGGACGATCGCTTGAGCCCAGGAGTTGGAGGATCACTTGAGACCAGGAGCTGGAGGCTACAGTCAGCTATGATCATGCCACTGCACTCCAGCCTGGACAACAAAGAGAGACTCTGTCTCAAAAAATACAATACAATACAGGGCCGGGCGCGGTGGCTCAAGCCTGTAATCCCAGCACTTTGGGAGGCCGAGGCGGGTGGATCACGAGGTCAAGAGATAATAATTCAAAAAATGATATGTGGCTATAGGTAACAATTTGCAGTATTGTATTTACCTTAAAATAAGAGACATGCAATATACATTAGAGAAAAGCTCTGGGAAGATGGGGCAAGTTAGGAACAGACAGGATTTTCTAGCAATGTTATCACCTTCCAGGGAAAACACAAGGAACGTCAAGATGAATATTTCTGTAATATGTCGATGTTTCGGGGCATTCCTATGAGAGCACATTTTCCAGCAACATTTTGCAGTACCAATAAAAGGCATACTGCATTGCTGAATACCCTCAGGGCAGCATGAAGTGACCGAGAGTGCAGCCATTTATCTTTCTGAAATTGGCATCAGGCTCCAAGAATCTGCAAAACGTTTGTCATGGCTCCTAATGGCAAATGACAGGATGAAGCCTACACACACACACACACACACACACACACACACACACACACACAGACACACACACACACACACAAACTGAATCATTCTCACCCACAAATGGCATGCTGAAATGCTGACACAATTCATATCTATAGGCAATGCCACTCCTTCAGAAACTTTCCACGTGAATGGGCTTAATTTTTGAGATGACCTCACTCACCTGATTCTTATTTCTAAAACTGCACGGGGAAAAATGTCACCGGATTATAAAGAGTGAGCTGCAAAGATAAATTCCTAGAAAGACACAAAGTCATGTTTTCATGCATGAGACTCAAGTTGCGAGAGTATAAGGACTAGGACAATGCGAGTCATGATAAGCCATGTCACAGTGGCCCTTCCATACATATGGTAAAGCCTAGAATTGGGAGGGAATAGTTGTTCTCTGGACACTATCTGAATGAATGGGTAAATGAATACATATCAGGTAATTCAGCCAGCATATTTAACTTTTCAAATGACGATAGATGTCTACATGCAAAATTACGATTTATTTGTCAACATCCAAGAGTCTTTAAAATATATGTTCCAGAAAAATTTACAAATTAGTTGGAGGGAAAATAATCCCATTAGAGTTTAGTTAATAAGTTGAGGAATATGGTAAAATGACAGGCATTCTTTATGCTTAAGGGTAAAGATAGCAGCAAGTAAATAGACCTTGGAACTCACAGACATGGGAGAGAAGACAAGCAACAAAATCTGCCTCCATAAAATATTGCAGAATATTTTATTGACTCTTTTGATAGCATTTATAAAAAATATTATACTGAGCTTTGACATGAAATGGCTTTTGCTTTTTCAATCATGCAAAAGTTTCTAGCTCTGGGATTTGGGATAAGTCACTGGCTTCTGCATAACTCAGTATGTGGGTCTGTCAAATGGGAATAATCACATCTTCCTCAAATAAATGTGCATAAAATTAAACATACAAAATAGTTTAGAGCAATTAAGTGGGCCCTTTTATTAATGTTTATTACCATTATTATTCCAGTTAGTTCATTCTCTCCCAGTATTTTGTCAAAAAGCAAGATAATGCCAGAGACAGGAATTAGAACAAGATTAGTAGCCTGGTTATTTTTTGGTTTTTAACTAATTATTTGCTAAGTGGCCCTTAGCTTATTGTGTAGCTACTCTGTGTCTCAATTTAGCAAGTTTCCTATTATATAAAATAAAGGAGCTGTACAAACTTGTCTTCAGTATCAATGTAAGCTTTCTATCATGCTACAACTTTTATTTTCTATGTTTTCCTATGAGAAAGGAAGGACTCAACTGAACACCAGAGGTTGTTTCAATAGAGTCGTAACCAATTAACTATTTTTTCCTGAAACAAACAACAATAGCCTTTGGCTGTGTTTTCTCTGTCTTTTACTGGTTAGGTCACGTTTTATCCTAGATCTCATGGACTTCAGACAACCATCACTAGATCAATAAATTGGAGGGAGGTGACGTAAACACAATGTTGACCCCCGTAAATATTTTTTCTTACTTTTAGAAAGTTTTACTTGCGTTTGTTGCATATTTTAATTTGTTTTTTAAATAAGAAGTCTGGGAGAGAGGGATTTTAAAATACTTGTATTTTCTCTGAGGGTAAAATACTAAATAAATTGTTTTAATGAATCTTTATTTCCAAAAGGCCTTGTCAAGTTTGTGAATCAAAATTAGAATTCCAGTCAGGAAAGCTTAATTAAATATGACTAGGAATAAGAATTCAGCATCAAGTAGAGTTTAGGAGGTCAGCATTAAAAGGACTAAAGACAAATGTAACATAAGTATGCATAACATTGATAGAAAGACATGAAAAAATATGTATGTCAAAAAGGACATAGCATAAAAATGTGATTAAATTTTTAGGTAACATTGATTTAAAACAATATGCGAAGGATTTTGAAATGTGAATACAATGTATTGAAGCTGAATCGACAGCTATGCATGAAAATTGGACTCATTTGCAGTTAAAAACAATAATGCATTTTATTAAAATTTACATTCTTGAGACCGGGCGAGGTGGCTCATGCCTGTAATCCCAGCACTTTGGGAGACCAAAGCAGGTGGATAGCTTGAGGCCAGGAGTTTGAGACTACCCTGGCCAACATGGTGAAATCCCATCTCTACTAAAATGTTTTTAATGAAAATGAAATTTTATTTAAAATAATTGCATACACCTCCTGTTCGCCAGACAGCCACATCTTGTTTCCCATCGCCAGCCGCATCCCTGAGACACCATGGGGAAGGTGAAGGTCGGAGTCAACGGATTTGGTCGTATTGGGCGCCTAGTCACCAGGGCTGCTTTTAACTCTGGTAAAGTGGATATTGTCACCATCAATGATCCCTTCATTGACCTCAACTACAAGGTTTACATGTTCCAGTATGGTTCCACCCATGGCAAGTTCCATGGCACTGTCAAGGCTGAGAACCGGAAGCTTGTCATCAGTGGAAATCCCATCACCATCTTCCAGGAGCAAGATCCTTCCAAAATCAAGTGGGACGATGTTGGCGCTGAGTACGTGGTGGAGTCCACTGGCATTTTCACCACCATGGAGAAGGCTGGGGCTCACTTGCAGGGGGGAGCCAAAAGGGTCACCATATCTGCCCCCTCTGCTGATGCCCCCATGTTCGTGATGGGTGTGAACCATGAGAAGTATGGCAACAGCCTCAAGATCATCAGCAATGCCTCCTGCACCACCAACTGCTTAGCGCCTCTGGCCAAGGCCATCCATGACAACTTTGGTATCGTGGAAGGACTCATGACCACCGTCCACGCCATCACTGCCACCCAGAAGACCGTGGATGGCCCCTCCGGGAAACTGTGGCGTGATAGCCGTGGGGCTCTCCAGAACATCATCCCTGCCTCTACTGGCGCTGCCAAGGCCATGGACAAGGTCATCCCTGAGCTGAACAGGAAGCTCACTGGCATGGCCTTCTGTGTCCCTACTGCCAACATGTCAGTGGTGGACCCAACCTGCTGTCTAGAAAAACCTGCCAAATATGATGACATCAAGAAGGTGGTAAAGCAGGCATTGGAGGGCCGCCTCAAGGGCATCCTGGGATACACTGAGCACCAAGTGGTGTCCTCTGACTTCAACAGCGACACCCATTCTTCCAATTCTTCCACATTCGATGCTGGGGCTGGCATTGCCCTCAAAGACCACTTCGTCAAGCTCATTTCCTGGTATGACAATGAATTTGGCTACAGCAACAGGGTGGTGGACCTCATGTCCCACATGGCCTCCAAGGAGTAAGACCCCTGGACCACCAGCCCCAGCGAGAGCACGAGGAAGAGAGGCTCTCACTGCTGGGGAGTCCCTGCCACAGAGTCCCCCACCACACTGGATTGCCCCTCCTCACAGTTTCCATGCAGACCCCTCGAAGAGGGAGGGGCCTAGGGAGCCTCACCTTGTCGTGTACCATCAATAAAGTACCCTGTGCTAAGCCAAAAATAAAATAAAATAAAACAAAAATAATAAAATAAAATAATTGCATACTTAAATAGAAAAATTAGTTCTTGAGTATGCACTGCAAAAAACATTATTGCCACCACCACTGAAGGTCCCCACCATCCATTCTGTGCCAGAAATGATACATGTTTTAATCTATCATGAATCATTCCAACATATAATAAAATAAAAGCATGTACTGTGTATATGTTTGTATGCATTGTGTATTGAATAGCACATAGAAACAGTAGTTCTAAATATGCTCATCTGAACCTTGTCTTTTTAGTTTAAAATATATACTTGAAAATTGCCCTGTATGAAAATGCATATAAGGTTGGGTATATGGGCATAAGTTAGGCTGGTGCAAAAGTAACTGTGGTTTTTGCCAACCTAAGAGTATGTATGTATATATACATGCATATATGTACAATACACCTGGCTGAGTAGATATGTGTATATATATATATATATGTTATATATATAACATATATATATATACACATATCTACTCATCAAAGTGTATTGTACATATATGTATATGTACAATATATACAGATATGTGTATATATATGTATATATACATACACATCTACTCAGCCAGGTGTATTGTACATATATGTATGTGTTTATATATATATGCATATATACATATCTACTCTCAATGTGTCTATGCATATATATATATTCAATATACATATACATACTTTTTTATTTTTAATTAAAGATGGGTTCCTCCTATGTTCCCAAGGTGGTCTCAAACTCCTGGCCTCAAGTGATCCTCCCACCTCAGTCTCCCAAAGTGCTGGGATTACAGGTATGAGCCACTGTGCCCAGCTTACATACTCAATATATGTATATATATATATATGCACTCACCCATGTGTACTGCATGGGTGAGAGATAAATTGGACTCGGGATTAAGACAGCTTGGATTAACATTTCAGCTACTCCCTTACTTGGTGTTCAATCTTGGGAGATTTATTTTGCTTGATTGGCTCCTCTTTTTTCATTCGCTAAAGAAATAGTTGAGTATCTGACTCTGAGTTTTATTATGAGATCAGTAAATAGGTGCAAAGTGGATAGAACAATACCTGGCATATATATACATATATATATTCAATTAATACCTCTAATTATCATCAACCTTATTTTTTAACCATCTGTATAATATTGCATTGTATGCATATGTGATATTTTCTATGACCACCCATCTATAAATGGCATCTAATGTTTTGCCAATCTTTTTGTTATTTCAAATAACACATCAACAGTTATATTCTTTTATATGCCTCTTGGTTTTTCATTTTACATTGCTTAATGTCTTTTTTTTTCTTTGAAGCAATTTCATGAAATCTCTTTGTCTTCATGTGAATATACATTGGAAAAATATCTCAACACAAGAAAAAATTTTAAAGTAGTTCTGAAACTTAAAGTTTGAATATTTTACTAAGTTAGCTGCCAGTAAACCTTAAAGAGACCTTAAAGCACTAACTAAACTACATATAATTATTATGTAATTTTGATAATCATTTAGGCATTAATCCATCTATTTAAAACGTATTCAAATAGTTCATTTTTCAAATATTTATTAAACAACTATACTCTGTGATGAGATATAGTATGATAAGGTGGGAACAAATGTTTCTCATGTTCTTTGTATTAAAATAAGGGTATGAAAATAAATGTTCAAAAAGGTTTATTTATAAGTTTTCAATCTTATGTTTTTGTTCTTTCATTACAATGTCCTTATGCATCCCCCCTCTCATGCACATATACAAACACAGATTATTTAACAATATGACTAAAATTAGTATATTGTTATTGTTCAACAAATATTTCTCATTTCTCTATATGTGATAGATGCTTTTGTTTTTGGTGCTTGAGATATATTAGTGAAGCCAAAAAGTACCCTTGCCTGCAAGGAGTTTATACTCTACTAGTGCAGGAAGGTGTACATAAAGAATAAAATAAAGAAGACTTAGTAGGTAAATATAGCAAGCTCTGTGCATGCAGAGGCTGAATGCTGTGGGGAAAAGAGATCTATTTTCCTGATGCAAGGAGTATCGGGAGGCCTGTGAGGTAGGGACAATGTGTAGGTTTAAAGAGAAAGGTCAGGGTGGACTCTGTGAGAAGCTGATATTCCAGCAGCTTTGAGGGAAGTGAGGAGCTGCTCATGCCACCTGCTGGAAAACCAGGGATCCAGGAAGAAGATGGAACTAGGTCTGCAGCCCTAAGACATGGACTTGGATCAGCAAACAGACTTAGGACCCACAGCAGAGTGAGGGAGAAGATAGTAGATGAGATGGAGATATAGTGTTGACCCTACCATGTGGCTCTTTGTAGACCACAGTAAGGACTGTTGACATTTTCATTGTGTAACATGGGAATCCATGGAATATATTGAAAATAGCATCGACATGATCTGGTTCATATTTTAAAAGAATCCCTGTTGTGTGTCTCCTCTGTTGAGATTAGACTCTATGGGACCAAGGGCAGAAACAAAGTTCATTTATGATTGTTAAGAATGTACAGGAGATTGGCTGGGTATGGTGGCTCATGCCTGTAATCCCAGCATTCTGGGAGGCTGAGGTGGGCAGATCATTTGAGATCAGGAGTTCAAGACCAGCCTGGCCAACAGGGTGAACCCTCATCTCTACTAAAAATACAATTAGCTGAGTGTGGTGGCACACACCTGTAATCTCTGCTACTTGGGAGGCTGAGGCAGGAGAATCACTTGAACTTGGGAAGCAGAGATTGCAGTAAGCTGAGATCACACCACTGCATTCCAGCCTGGGCAACAGAGGGAGGCCTCGTCTCAAAATGAATAAATAAGAATGTACGTGAGAAAAGATAGTAGCCCAGAGGAGGTTAACACAATGAGGGTCAGCAGTAGAGAAAATAGGACCTCCTGATGGCCAGGCACTTTGTGCAAAAGAAAAAGAAGAGTCAAGGACCACAGTTTTTCAAAAGTCAAAGGTGACAGTTTTTCATTCAAACTGTAATTGTTACCAAAACACCAGGGGTTTGGTCTGGGTCTTGCTGCTTACCACACAGAGAGGCAATCACTGAGGCAACCAGTATTGGCAGAGAGGAAAGCTATAATTGGGTGCTGCAGCTGAGGAGATGAAGGATCTGTCTCAAACCCATCTCCCTGATTGACTAACATTAAGGCTTTACATAGCAGAAATGTAACTATATGTAGGAAAACAGGAATTAAGGAGGGGTAAGAAAGAGGAGTTGGTCAATAGGAAGCAGGTGGTCAGTTAGGCCATCACGATAGGTAAGGGGTCTGGCATCTCATTATCCAAATGTGGTTATCTGGTGAGTTTCAGCTCCTTGATGCTATCTGGGAGGCCTGCTGGTTGGTTTCCTGAGAAAGGATCTCAAGTTTTAAGGCTGGGAGTATAAATTTTTATGTTTATTCAAAATAAACTATTATCACGAGTTATGTGGGACAATTTAGTCGGTGTCATAATGTTTGAATCGTGATTCATCCAGGGGAACACAGTGGTTTTTGTTTTTACTTTGTTTGTTTGGGGGGGTGTGCGTGTGAGAAAATAATCAAAATTTGGTGTTAGGCAGGTTATTGAGCTGCCCCGCTGACTTCCAATAAGAGGTGACAAATAGTTGGATATATAAATAGTGTTTGGGATAGAGGTCAGGCTTGCAGTGACAAATTTGATAACACAATTTACATTTTCCAATTACCAGCAAAGTTTCAAATTTAAATACAATGAAATTCTAGGGACTTCAAGCCTTGAGACAGGACAGAGCCAGTAAATTAGAAGTGTGTGGTATTCCAGATGCAAATGTAGACATATGAAGAAGTGGCATACCTAATCCTTTCAAAAACTGCTGACAGATCACGTAAGATAACCACAGGGGAGAATCTACTGTTGGATTTGTCAAAAGGAAGGAGCATTGCAACATTTTAAAGGTCAGCTTTCATCGATTAGTACAGTCAAACCCTAAATGAATGGCTCAACTGATACTCTATAGAAACTCAGTCATGACACCCTGTTTCTTTGTCGTGAATGTAATTTAATTATCACTTTGTATCTTTATCCATTCCTAGTCTGTAACATTTGGGAAGTCAAGGTGACATGTCATTTATCTCATCTAACTTATCTTCTCTGTTTTACAGATGAGGTCTCGCTCTATTACCCAGGCTGGAGTGCAGTGGTGTGGATCACGGCTCACTGCAGCCTGGATCTCCTGGCCTCAAGCAATCCCTCCACCTCAGTCTCTGGAATAGCTTGGACTATAGGCAGAGGCCATTGCATCCCATCCTACTTATCTTTTATTGCATATTAATTGGCAAATTATAGGGGTGCAACACATGGTTATTCCACATAAGAATATGCAAAACTTGGACAATCAATAGATACTGCTGATGGGATGAGCACAAGGGTCGAATCTAAATTTTCTTTTAACATCGTAGAAGACACAAACTGCTGAGTATGTTGTGATTGGATGGATGGAAGGGTAGGAGGACAACTGCATTGGAAAAAGTGGATACAGAGTTAGAAGACTAGTAAGATAGAGCGAGGAAAGGAAGAGTGAGTGGGTTGGTCAGAGTCAAAAACAGCCACAGAAAATGATGTCATGGGCAGAATGACGAATGTATTTTATTCAAAGTAATTTCACAAAAGTCTGACTTACAGCTTCAGACTATTTATTTGCATTTAATTTGGCAAAGTTTGGATTCCAGTGCCTAATAACAGAACGTGGTTTTAGTTCCACCTTGTTTACATTCTTCTCTCTGCTTGACTTCACCACACATCCTTTCCAGGTTATGTCTCTGTCCACTCACCTCCATCCAAACAAAATCCCCGCACACCACCACACTTTTGTGTCAAAGTTATCAGATTATATAGCTAGCTTTACAGAATCCAAATACACCCATATCACAAATATTAGATTGAAAAAAAAATGCCTTCAGTGAGAGGATTAATACCTAAAAGAATAGAACATGGAAATGTCTTTTGCTACAAATAAATTTTTCAGGAGCTGTGCAAGCTGACATGTTCCTGTAGTCCCTGCTACTCGCGAGGCTAAGGCAGAGGACTGTTTCGTCTCAGGAGTTTGAACCCAGCCTAGGCAATGCAGCAAGGCTCCATATCTAAAAAAATAAGTAAATAAGTAAAATAAATTTTTAAAAATTAAGAAAATTTTCAACATTAAAAATATTAAAATTTCTAGGGATAGAATTTGTTAAAAACCAGATAAACAAAACACTGCCAAGATAAGCATATATTCAGAAGTAGAAATAGTCTAATTATCTACACCCGAATGGTGTAATACTATTTGCTAAAATGACATTCAGTGTATACTATTGTGTATATATTTAGCAGTGACTATATCCACTTTCATATATGCCTATTTGTATATATACACACACACATATGTCTGGACATATATGGATACATAGCAAAACTGCACTTGCATGCCCAAATCAATAAAAATAAAAAATATAAAAAATAAACAATTTAAAGTTTACAAAGTATTATTATATTTAAAAGTTCACAAAAATATGTACATGTATACTTATTATGTATATATATTATATGTAAATATACACATACATATATGCAAAATAAAAAAACTCTCATATGAAACATTCTGGAATTTGAAAAATAAATCGAGACTATTGAAAGTCATGAAAAGATTCACTGTAACAAAACACCAGGGAGGAAATAAATTAGAATTCACTTGTCAAAGCCACACTGCATTTCTGATATGAACTATATTAGGGCCTAGGGCATTGAAAAAATCTCAAGATGCAACAGGGAAAGGATAGTGCTTTATTTCAGACCGTTTGTGGAGGTTTATCAGGTACGTACGTCTTCTTTTTTTAAAACCGTGACATAAAAACAACCACAAGAGCATGAATAAATATATACTACTGAAATATGTTTGTCAATTTGTCTTTGCATTTAAAAGGTACTGAAGGTAAGCTTTAAAGACATTCCACAAGTAAGTGAATTACAGCCTCTCTCTCAATGATGGACACATTCAGAGATGACGTCATTTCCTGTGGAATCCTGACATTCAGGATAAACTAACTGCAGAAAGGAGAGAACACCATGAGTAGAGAACACCAAATTTTTGTGGCCACTTATTCACTTGTGGAAATTATATATTATCTACATTATATTATATATATATATTCCTTCATTTTAAATTGGTTTCTAGAGCTCTAGATAGTTTCATATAATATTTATAGGAAAGAATCACAAAAGAAAGGAAATTATATTTGGGATAGACTAGGTGCTTTTTAGTTGTTTTGATGAAATAAAAGTATTTAAATGGTAATTTTAATTTCTGAAATTTCCTAAGGGTCCCTTCTTTCCAAGATTTATACACAAATTCTCATGCATGTACACACACACACACACACACACACACACAAAACTATGTAACATGGATCAGAGAGTTTTTATGCATTCAGTTAGAAAAGAAGTTGTATTGATTAGTATTGACCCATAAATATGCATGTTTCTTCTCCATTTTATTTACCATTTGACTTCTCTAAGACTACATAATCTTTTTTTGTTGTTGTTGTTCATCTGTTTTTTCTTTATGTCTTAAAATTGCCCTGGTGATCCTTTGTATTGGAAAAATTGTTAAAACCAGATTAAAAAAAAATAACTCTAAACTCTCCATTATTGTGCGTCTGAATTATTTAGATAATTTGATTATTATAAGAAGAAATAAGAGGTAGAAAATTGCTTCCATTTTCTGTCAAGTCTTCAAATGCAAAAAGTTGAATACAGGACTGTCAAACATACATTTCTAAGAAGCTGTGGAAACATAAAATCTGTTCGTTTGTGGCAATTATATGCTTTTTTCATTACCAATTTGAGCAGATGCAGTAATTTCAACTCTGAGGATTAGTCTACTCCAAATTTTCAGTGAACTGTTTCCATTGCCCTATATGGCATTAATATTAATGAATTTTGAAAACTAGAATGATGCTTTTTTAATAAACTGACATCAAATTAATAAAAGAAAAATGACTCTCATTTTTTAGTCATGCAAAGTGGCACCTTCCAAAATTCTGCAGACATCAATCTCATGAATTCCTAGCAGCTCTGAGGAAGAGGGCCTTGTTAAAATATTACTGTTTATTGCATTCATTCAATCTTCATTAGCTGAGATAGGACTTAAGGATCCTTTAGTGAAATCCCACAGGGGCTATGACCATGAGAGACTATATATTCCTTTATAAAATGAAAGTAACCTCACATTTGAAAGATAGTATAAGCACCATATTTAGAAGAAAAAAGTCCAAGGCATTGAAGCCTATAATGTCCTCTAAAGTACTTTCTGCATTTTCTGGTTTAAATGAGCATCTGACTAGTAAAATCTAACTCAACCTCTTAAAACTTCAAATGGGAATTTGGGGACTTATTTATGATATATGAGAAATGGGTGGGAAAATGAAGAAAGATATTGGAGATGATCTCTTAAAATTCTATAAAGTCCTCCAGAAGTTCTAGTATGAGAAGTAAGTGGAGTCAAGAGTCAGTCAAAGATCATAGAGATACCATCTCTCAGAACGTCTTGACATTTATGAATTGACTGGTATATAAATCCCAAGGACAAAATTTTAAAGCCCAGGGGTTAATTTGTATTCCCATTCTTGCAGTTTCTTCCTGTACCTATCTTGTTTATGTAGTAGTTAGTAACATGGGAGGAAACTGTATATGCCTAAAGATTCCATGAGACATTGTCTAAAAGGTCACTTTCCCTTAATGTCTTCCATCTTCTCCTTCCTCTGTCCACGTCCTGTTTCTCCTCACAGTATTTCCCTAACCAGTTCTTTGCTCAAGTATCCTTGCCTCAGGATATGCTTCTGGGGAACACAAACTAACCAAGTAGCTTTCTAAGCAGAAGTAAATTTTTCTAAATATCTGCCTACAGTTAATATTAATGAAATTCAAAAGAAAAACATTAAAGTCTTCCTGCTTGATTCCTTGAAACATTTTTTTTTTGTTATTTCGTTTTGTTTTATTTTGTTTTAAATAATTGTATTAGTGTACTTTTGCTAGATAATGTTGCAATAACAAATAATGGTCAAAATTTAGTGGCCTATTTCTTGATGGTTTACATCTTGCTCATGTTATATGGCAGTGTGTGTGTAGAACATCCCCCATCTGGGATATTCCTTCCTATAGCAGAGACAAAGTACATGAAACTGACAAAGATATACAGCAGATCAAAAGCTTCTGTCTGGAACTCATGTGGGAAAATTCTGCTCCTGCATTATGGTAATCACCCAACAGCTTCTTCCTGCATCCTCCATAGACAAAACAAATTCACTGTTATATTGCAGATAAGAAAGAGTTTAATTAATGCAAGGCAGCTAAGCAGAGGACTAGCATTATCACTCAAATCAGCCTCCCCAACAACTCAGAGGCTAGGTTTTTATAGATAATTTGGTAGGCAGAGGGCTAGAGAATGGGTGGTGCTGGAGATGAAATCATAGCACTGTGGAAAACTGCCTTCATGCACTGACTCCTCTGCTGGGTGGTAGCCATAGGATTGGTTGTCATGAGTCATGAATCCAGGTGTGGTCAGTTGGTTGCCAGAATGCAAAAGTATAAAGCACATCGCAAAAGACCAATTTTAGGATCTACAGTTGTATTAGTCCATTCCCATGCTGCTATACAGGCATACCTGAGAATGGCTAATTTATAAAGGGAAGAGGTTTAATTGACTTACAGTTGCCCAGGGCTAAGGAGGACTCAGGAAATTTACAATCATGGCAGAAGGGGAAGCAAATATGTCTTTCCTCACATGGCAACAGCAATAAGAAGTTCAGAGCAAAGGCCAGGGGAAAGCCCCTTCTAAAACAGTCAGATTTCATGAGAACTCACTCACTATCATGAAAACAGCAGCATGGGGGTAACTGCCCCCATGATTCAACACTTTTCACTGGGTTTCTCTCATAACGTGAGGATTATGGGAACTACAATTCAAGATGGTATTTGGGTGGGGACACAGCCAAACCACATAGACAATAGTGTTATCAATAGGGAAGTCACAAACCTTATGACTTCTGGCAACATGACTCTAGCACAGTAAGAGACTATAAAAACTCTGCCTATGTTTCAGCAGAATTCAGAACCTTCCCTTAATCCTAACCTCATGGCCTTTGGTTAGTTTTCAGTCCCTGAGCAAGGAGGGGCTGGACTTACTTTTAGGGAGGGACTATTATCATTATTGCTTCCAAGTTAAACTATAAACTAAATTCTTCTCATGGTTACCTTGACTTACACCCAGGAATAAGTAAGAACAGATAGCCTGTGTGGCTAGAAGCAAGATGGAGCTAGCCATGCTAGACTTCTCTCATTGGCATAATCTTTGCAAAGGTGATTTTATTATTGTCCAAAACAAGAGGCATGGATCACAATGATAACACTGCAGTATATTTTTGATGATTAATGTCTTTGCATGCCAGGCCAAGAATAATGTAACATATTCTGTAGACAATGAAAATTATAATATTACTTAGAAAAGAGTCTCAGCTGCTGTTACAAAGAGAGACACACAGCTAGAGTGGTTCAAAGGTGAAAGATCTTTGTCTATTCCATAAGAGTCCAGGTTGGGTTGAGACCATCTATTTCTCAAGCTCAGCATTTCATATTATGTGGCTCTACTATTGCCTAAGGACTGCTTCTCCTCTTCAAGAATGAAGCTGCAGGCCAACCACATGGAAAGGAAAAGGAGACATGAAGGGGAAGCAGATGTGTGTTCAAATACTTGAAGCACAATTTATGCTTTTCACTTTGGCATATGTTCTATCTGCCAAATCCTATGCATATGCCCACATATAGATTTCAGGGAAACTGGAAATGTGTTCTCTAACTGGACTAACATGTACAAGACTGACATATGCCCTACAAAACAGAAAGAGAGTTCTGTTATTTAAAACATGGAAGAAGTGAAAACTGGTAGACAAAAATCGATCTCTGTCATTATTGATGAATTATTTCACCTGAGATTTTGACATGATGCTTCAATGATGACTACCAAAGAGAGCCACTATCTACCCTGAAGTGGTTTACTTATTACCAAGCTCCCTTTACTAAGTTGTAGTAACTTAGTAACTACAACTTAGTAATTACTATTAACTGCTCTTAGTAAAATAGGACCAGATATTAGGTTTAGAAAAATCTGTCTGACCACAGTGTAAAAGATGAGTTGGCTACAAGACAAAATTGAGACCAGAGGTGCAAAGACTTCATGCATCTTCTAAAGTAGTGGAAAGGAGAAAAAAAATGTCAGGCTAAAATTCAATCACTTGTTATAAGTGTGAAAGAAAGAAGGTGAAGAGAAGTAGAAGGGATATAAATAATTAGAACCGAGGAATAATATATATGAAAGATGAAGTATTTGCATTTAGCCACAGCTGTACTTGACCACCAGAATCTGTAGTGGGATTGTCCTAAATCTAAAAAAAAGTATTTCTATTTCCAACACAAAGAATGATAATTTTCTTATGTTAATAAGTTCCCAAGCTTCAAATCTAGTATGACTGTCTCCGCAGTGAATCAGTTCTCCCAATGAGCAAACCTTTCCTCTCAATATAAATTTACAATGATCATTCTTATTACACAGCAAAGACATTGAAACAAACAAAAAACATCTGGAGGCATTGATGGAACAGCTGATCTGCTGCAAAACCGAGATGCTGAGAGCATCCACAGAGGAGAAGGTGCCTGCTCAGCTCTGCACAGCCCAGCATAGCTCATTCTCTCCCCTGAGCTCCTGTGCTGTTCATCTTTGCTTGCCTCATGATGCTAATACTTTCACCGAGTTTGCATACTCTGAAAATAAAAAGATCATTCATAGATCTGCAAGTGTAATAGGTTCTTAGCCTCAGGTGCATGGCAAGTTAATATGCAGAGACACTGGGTTGCAGCGGAGAAAGCGGTTTAATCATAGAAACCCCAAAAATGAGGAGACAGAAGGAAATCTTAAATCCATCTCCCAGAGGAGACTCAGGCTAGAGTTTTCAAGGATTTGGAAGTGGGCTCATGAGAGGAGATCACTAATTGGTGGAATAGTGCAGGATGAAGTCATGGGACGGGGACATGAAGAAGCTGTATTCTCACGCTGACTGGGTTCCTCTGTGGGAGTCCTCTAACTGGTTGACGTCAGCTGTTTCACTGGAATTCGCCTTATGATTCTATCTACAGCATTCCTACAGCTAGAGGTCCTGTCTATAGAAACAATCTGGATACAAATGATCAGTATCTAGTGCTAAGTGACTTTCCACTATAAGGAAGTGGGTCAAAGTGCAGCCTCATTCATGCAAAATTATAACTCTATTTCTGTCCAGAATTCTTGTCAACCCTGTGAGGACAGTTTCAGGTTTACAGTTTTGCATTGTAGCAAATCTCATTTAGCTGCCAATTATGTGACACAGAACAATCTATTACCCCACCCACTGTCTCAACAGGCAGAAAGAATTCCCTTGTCTTAGGAATCTTAAGGCAGAAAAATACAAATATATGTGTATATATATAAATGCATATGTATATCTATACATACAAATGTAAAATAAAATAAAGGCAAAATCAGGGTTTGCCCCATGGAGCTCATAGCCTGGTTTCCCTACTTTCCGTGAGGAATGACTGTACCTTGTCAGCATCCATACCTACAGGACCTCATCTACTTCCAGACCCGGAGCTTTACAAGGTTTCTTACATATATCTTGTCATTAAAACATTGAAGGACCTTGGAAAGAAAGACATTTTCCCCAAGCTACAGAGAAAGACCGTTAGGAAGAGCTTCCATCCCAAGTGACCAGTTTATTTGGTGTTTTGCTTCATTGCTTCAAGTTATCGTCTATCACTATTTCTTCTTCCTTTTTTTTTTTTTTTATTATCACCCCTTAAGGGGAGCTTTTTTGTTTTTATCTATTTGCTTATTTTTAAGACAGGATATCACTCTGTTGCTCAGGCTGGAGTGCAGTGGCACAATCGCTGCCTACTTCAGACTCAATCTCCCAGGCCCAAGCGATCCTCTCTCCTCAGCCTCCAAGTAGCTAAGACCACAAGTGCTCCATGATGCCTGGCTATCTTTTGTAATTTTTGTAGATATGGGGTCTTGCTATGTTGCCCTGGCTGGTCTCCAACTTCTTGCCCAAGTGATCCTCCTGCCTCAGCCTCTCAAAGGTGTTTTTTTACCTCCCCAAATTCCCACTATTACCTCCTTGCAGCACCATTTCCCCAGTTCAGAATTCATGATAAACTAGAGTGTACAGAGATCCAATCATACAATCCTGCTTGAGTGGCAATGTTTTCCCCACGGTGGATTTAAACTTGCCCAGTACCAGCAGGGAGTAGAAGGAGTAATCTTTGAATAGGCCAAATAATTTTTCAGTCTTTCCATAGGCCAAGGCTAACATCTATCATCCCAGCACTTTGGGAGGCTGAGATGGGAGGATTGCTTGAGTCCAGGAGCTTGGAACATAGTGAGACCCTATCTCTACCCCCGCCCCCCAAAAAACACAAAAAAACAAAAAACCTATCTGAGTATGGTGGTGAACACCTGTAGTCCCAGCTACTCGGGAGATTGAGGTGGGAGGATCACTAGAGCCCAGGAATTTGAGGCTGTAGCATGTGGGCTGCAATCATGACGAAATGGGAGATTTCCCTGGACCCCCTGGCAAGATGTACAACAGGGATGTGGCTCTCTGTTTGGCTGCCAGCAGCTCAAACTCCTTATGGTATGGGGAATGCACAGATGGCCAGGTGCAGGAACCCAGGCGAGCGATTTTGGGCTCCATCCCCACGGCAGTGTCTAAGGGTGGGTGTCTGCGACTCCCGAAGCCCAAGTGAGTGTGTGTTAGTGTGCTCCTTTAGCTTTGCCGTCCGGGGATGGCTGTGTGTTAACCCCCTGGATTCTTGTACGGCGTCCTGGATGAATCAGGTCACACGAACTGTTGAAAAGGTGATGAATACGGAGACTTTACTGAGCTGCGGAGGTGGCTTTCAGAGGGGTGGGGAGCTGGAGCGGGAAGGTGAAGTCGGGGGAGATCATCTTCCCCTGCAGTTTGGCAGAGAAGGCGCCTCTTCACTCCTTCTCTGCCTCCATGCCCTGCTGCCCTCGCGCTCTCCACCACTCTCTGCCCTTCTCTGCTCCTCTGGACGTCCAACTGCATGTGTGTGTGCCCGCTAAGTTCTCAGGTTCACATGGGCACAGGATGTAGGCCAGAGTGGTCTTGGAAAATGCAACACTTGGGCCCGAAAAGAGGAGTGTTTGTTCTCATTTAGATCAGCGGGCACAGGCCCCTGGATGAAGCCCTCGCCAAGGACCCCGCTCTTCTCTATCCAGCATTTCCCTGTCCCCGTCTCGTATCAGTGCCACTGCGCTCCAGTGCCACCTGTCTCTAAAAGAGTAATAATAGTAATAATTCTCCAGTCTTATGTCTAACCTTATTTTACCACAATAAAGAAAAAAATACTGCACAAAATTTAGAGTGAATAAGTCTGATGAGTGAGTAATTTTATTGCAGTATGCCTTAATAAAAAGTGTAGTCTGATCACTTAAATATCACTGTACGTTTATCTTCCAATTCCATTAATATTTGCTTGCTCTTCATGGAATTGTGATCTACCACACCTTTATGCTCTGCAAAATTCTAAACAACCAGTATCAACGTACTTTTTTAGGTTTGTTTGTTTTAGCTCACAAAGCTTTAAGTATTATGGTTTACTAGGCTGGGACCGATGGACTATTGCAAAATTAGAGAGCGAGTTCATCCGTGTTATTGTAGTGGGGGAAAAGGCCTGCCTAATCATAATTGTATCATTTGCTAAGGAAAAAAAAATGAAATAAAATTTAACTCTCTAAGCTTTTCTCCAGACAGAAACCACATTACTGAAACAAGATAGAAGGAGCTGGCTTGCATCCTGCGGTGGTCCAATATTTCATATGACATGCTCCAGGGTTCATTGATTGCAGCTTAGCCAATTTCATTAGAAGAGATTAGAAAGCCTTCCAACCACGGTCATGTGGAAAAAGCCTGGGGCAAGATATTTTTATTTCAGAGTTTTCCTAGTCCCTGACAAGTTAAAAAAATCAATAATAATCTATGAGTTATTGGCTAAATACAGATCACCTTCCAAGTTCAATTAAGATGTTTGATAGAGGCTTTTAGACTTCTGTATTTTTTAATAAATAATCTGTAAATAGACTAATTTTCATAAGCATATAAGATTGCAATAAAATCTCTTACATGTTTATTCATGTATATTTTCATGCACATTATTTCACTTGATGAAATCACATCTTAATACACAATTTAACATAAGTTTTGATAAATCAATAATGTATATTTGCTTCACATCTGGCTGAGGCTTCAGGTAATAAAGTTACCATTATATTCAACAGTTTTACTATAGCATAATTGCAATAACTTCAGCTTAGTAAAGGGAGCTTGGCAATACATAAACCACTTCAGGGTGGAGATTGCCTCTTTTTGATAGTCATCGTTGAAGCTTCAGGTCAAAACTGCTAAGATTAGAGAGTGATTGACCTCTGTAAATTAAGCTGAACTTGATTCTGAGATGCAAAAGCAACCCAATGAGTCTGAGTTCCAGCCTGCTCCTCATTTCTGGTCATTTTACCATTGGGCTCAACGTTATTATCAGGCCCAGAAGAAACTCAGTGCTCACTGGGATTTTCATTATCATAATTTCTCTTGATCCATTCACACAACCCTCCTCCTTCTGTCCATTACAGTGGAACAGACAGCTTGCCACTTGACTGAAGACACTAGCAAAGGGAAGGAGATAATGTGTCCCTGAGAAGTCTGGTGGCTCAGTCAGTAAAGAAATGTGTCCCAGGAAGTTCTATGAAGGGTAATTCCACAGAAATTATCTGATATCTACCTGTACAAGTTGACCCCTGTTCCAGTCCCCTACTCAGCTGCTTTACGGGCTGACACAGATGAACTCTCCTGGCTTTAAAGCCCAAAAAAGTCCAAAGTAATGGTTCACAATGCTAGCTACACATTTGAATCATAGGAGGTGCTTTAGAATCAACAGATTTCATTAAATCAAGCCCTCAGAGCCAAATCCCCATTTACAATAAATATACTCAAACACAAATACCTAGTAATACAGCTAACTATGGAGGTGAAAGATGTCTACAAGGAAAACTGCAAAACACTGCTAAAAGAAATCATAGATGACACAAGAAAATGGAAAAACATTCCATGCTTATAAATTTTAAGAAACAATATTGTTAAAATGGCCAAGGAAATCACAGCCACAATGAGATATTATCTCATACCAGTCATAATGGCTATTATTAAAATGTGGGAAAAAAAGAAAAAGCCAGGTGCTGGTGAGGCTGCAGAGAAAAGGAAATGCTTATACACTGTTAGAGGTAATATGAATTAGTTCACCTATTGTGGAGAGCAGTTTGGAGATTTCACAAAGAAATTAAAACAGAACTACCATTCAACTCAGCAATCCCAGTTTGGGAATACACCCAAGGGAAAATAAGTTGTTCTACTAAAAGACAAATGCATTCCTATATGCATCTCAGCACTATTCTCAAGAGCAAATGCATGGAGTCAACAGAGAAGCCTATTAACAGTGGACTAAATAAAGAAAATGTGGTACATATATACCATGGAATACTATGCAGCCATGAAGAAGAACAAAATCATGATCTTTGCAACAACATGGATGAAGCTAAAAGACATTATTCTAAGTGAATTAATGAAGGAAGAGAAAACCAAGTACCACTTATTCTTGCTTATAAGTGGGAGCTAAACACTGAGTGCACAACACAACAGGGAGAAGAAAGGAGTATAGGAAGGGAACAGTAACCCTGGAGCCTACTAAAGCAGGGAGGGACTGGGCACAAGGCATGAAAAGCTGTCTATTAAGTACTATGCTCACTACCTGGGTGATGGAATCAGTTGTATCCCAAACCTCAGCATCATGCAATATACTCAGGTAACAAAACCTGCACATGTATCCACTAAATCTAAAAATAAAGTTGAAAAAAACAAATAACCTCAGGCTCTTGGTAGATGAGACTCCATCAATAGTATTTTCCCAGATATTATATTGGGCAATCATGATTTAAAACCACTGATTTAGTTCTTTAACCCAGTGGTCCTCATAACATGGGCTGCGAAATGGCAGAATTCGCATCACCTAGACACTTGTTCGAGGTGGAAATTCTTGAGCCCCACCACAACACACAAACGAAAATCTCTGGATATATTTGAACCCACATTCTAGGCAATTTTGATGCCAGAAAAATTTGAGAGCTGCTGTTTTAACTCTCTTCTGCTCAGAGTATGCTTCAAATAACCTCAGCATCACATGAAAATTGGTAAAGCTATGACATCTGAGAAATCATCCTAGACACTGAATCAGAATCTTCATGTCATCAACATCTCCAGGGGACTGCATATTAAAGTTTAAGAGGTGTGAATTCCTAGTCCTTAATATACCATCCATCTCTTTCCCTGACTATACTTTTGGTTCCCATCTAGATCATCCTACAAGGCAAGAATATAATGATTGAACTGTTGGTTTCCCATTATGAGGAAGTGGGAAGTGAGAATGTGTGGGTTTGTGTATGATGGTTCATGTAGGTGCTTATGAATATCCTGTTTCTCCCTACTCTGAGGAAATAGTATTGCATACAACACAAGAGAGACAAGACAGTTCCCTGCCATATAAAGGCCCAGACCCAGTGGTATGTGCCCATTACCTGAGTCATAAGGAGAAGAAAAGACTAGAGCCTCCAATAGCTTGCAGGTGGAGAGGGATGAAGACAGGAGAGAGACATGAAAGCACTGGCTTTCCTCTGCTCCTCCCCAAATCCAGAGCCTTCGTTTCATCATCTACTCAGTCCGTATCCCATGGATAACCCTTATTCTTTTCCTCTTCAAGTTTCCTCTCAACTTGCATCCTTCCCACCATCAGACAACACCTGTGATTTGCATTAGAAATCATAAAAAATGCTCTGCTGTTCTCCCTCTTCTCTTCTCCTCTATCTTGATCTACTGTAGTCATTCACCTCCTCCTCATCTTCCTTATCTTCCCTGAGCAGTGGAGCTGTGATTAAAGATCAGATTAAGATAAGCAAGGAGAGTGGAAAGAGGAAAATCTGACGCAGATTTTCATGCAGGTGAACTCTGCATGAGACCAAGCTCCTATCGAACACACAACTTCACACAAATGTTGGAAGTCAAATAAAGAACTCAGATGTTCCCACAAACTGATGGAGAAGGCATTGAGTTTTCTATGGGGTCGGTGCCTGGAGTTGCTCCCTTAGGCAGCTTTCTGATGGCAAGCAAGGTATTGCATTTGTTTCCAGCTAGAGTTTTCCTAACAGGTGAATTCTGTTACATGGTTTAAAGGGATGCTTCCTGAAACTCAGCCTGAAGCATAGGATTGGAATTTCTTAGAAATACTTAATGAAACTCCCTTTATAAAGACTAAAGTCATGTCCTGTCTGAAAAGCCAACTGTCCCCAAAGACTGACAACTCTGGTGTGTCTAATACCTCACATCTTATGCAGGGGAAGTTTTGTTTGGGGTGGGCTTAGGGTGTTTAGCTGGCTGATGTTTATCTATCTTCTTTGTTGTAAATCTGGGGAGCTTTTATTATCCTTCAGTCCTGAGATCCCTTTCTGGGTGTCCTGTAGCTCTGAGAGGTTGGTGACATCTATATTTATTTGGCTTCTGTATCTGTTATGTTTTGAAAGTAGGGTGTTTATTTAAAAAAAAAAAAAAGATGCCCTTTGCTTTCTGTATAAAACGGAAATATTCACTGGACACACATTTGTAACACCCATCCCCGACTTCTCAAAAAGTGTCTAAGACAGGTCTCAATCACTTTAGAGGTTTATTTTGCCAAGGTTGAGGACACACGTAGGAAAAAGTGACACAGACCACAGTAGGATTTATGGCTCCCACTTTTTCCAAAGAGGGTTTTGTGAGCTTTGATATTTAAAGGGGGAGAAGCAGGCAGAAGGGAAAAAGGAAAGGACAAAACAGGGGAAAGTGAGACAGGTGGTTGCATGATTTTGAGGTTTTGATTAGCACTCACTGAATCCTCATGTTGCATATGAAAGAAGAAGGCAGAAGAACAGTCAGTTCTACATTTCTCCTGTGCTCAGTAAATCTACACTTTACATAAGATAATGTAAACATACAGTAGAATACGTCAAATATGGATATGTCTCAGGGTGGGCAGAGAGCCAATTTCTAGTCTCCTCTTGTCCCATACTTGTGAAGATTATATAAGTTACATTGTGAGAGTGAAGGAGGCAATCTGGGGAGATATCTGTTTAGGAAGAAAAGAAAAGAGATTTTTTGTGTGTGTGACTAAGTTTCCAAGCGTAACTTTTCCTTTTGGCATAGTAAGTTTGGAGTCCTGCGATTGTATTTTTCCCTCACACTTCTTATCTGAATTAGAGAGTAATTCGCTCGCTGGAATTTCTGCCATATCTCATAGTAAGTGTTTATTGAGGGCTTGAGGTCCGTGTCTCATACCACATTGCGGGGTGGCTGGTAAACATGCCATCATATCTAGTGTCTAAGATTGCTATGTGGTATGGTTAGGCTTTGTGTTCCCACCCAAATCTCATCTTGAATTATAATCTCCATAATCCCCATGTGTCAAGGGAGAAACTGGTGAAGGTAATTGAATCGTGGGGACAGTTTCCCTCCTGCTGTTCTCATGATAGTGAGTGAGTTCTCAAGAGATCTGATGGTTTTATAAGGCAGTTTTTCCTACTCTTGCTAGCTCTCTCTTTCATGCCCCCATGTGAAGAAGGTCTTCTCTTCTTCTTCATCTTCTGCCATGATTTTGAGTTTCCTGAGGCCTCCCCAGCCAGGCTGAACTGTGAGTCAATTAAACCTTTTATTTTTATTTTTATTTTTTTTTGAGATGCAGTTTCACTCTTGTTACCCAGGCTGGAGTGCAATGGCGCAATCTCAGCTCACCGCAACCTCCGCCTCCTGGGTTCAGGCAATTCTCCTGCCTCAGCCTCCTTAGTAGCTGGGATTACAGGCACGCGCCACCATGCCCAGCTAATGTTTTGTATTTTTAGTAGAGACGGGGTTTCACCATGTTGACCAGGATGGTCTAGATCTCTTGACCTCGTGATCCACCGGCCTCGGCCTCCTAAAGTGCTGGGATTACAGGCTTGAGCCACCGCGCACGGCTTTTTTTTTTTTTTTTTTTAAATAATAAATTACCCAGTCTCAAGCAGTGTGAAAATGGACTAATGCATGATGGCTCCCATTTTCTCACGTGATGGTAGGAGGCTTGGTAATTGCATGCTAGAGCTTCAGGTACTTCTTGGTTCAAACGAAGACAGAGATCTTTCCAGGTTGCTGATGGTATTGCCTTATGTTGCAAATTGGTTAGGGTTTCATGCTGGACATCAAGTCATCTCCACTGTGAGATTGGCAGTTTGAGCAGATAACAGGAAATTTAGGAAAGAATGAGCCCCACTGAGATGGGAGATTTCTATAGGTGAATGTGACCTTACGTGAAGCATGGGTGCAGTATCTTCGTGACTTTAGCTAACTTCCATGTGATTTTCAAAAAGAATAATTATCCTCTCAGAAAAAATAGACTGAGGATTAAAAGTTGAAATAATATGCCCTAGTTCAAACAGTGGAAAGTGGCTAGGTGGGATTTAAATCCCATCTTGCCTGGCTCCCAATGTAGAAATCTGCTTCACTTTGCGAATGAAAACTCGTTTGTAAAAGTGTCTTCTGAATGATTTTTATCTCTTAAAATGAAACAAAAGGTGATATTTGGAGACTCAGACAAAGCCTAGTTGCGTTTGTGATTGACAAAACCTGGACTTGCTGCAAAAGTAAGAGGCATCTCCAGGAATCACAGGCCTAGACTCACAGAAAAAGAGCACCCCACCTGGACGAAAACATTGCTGTGAAAAGTGTTGCGAACAGACCTGCCCTGCGGAAGAATGACCTGATCAGTCCACAGCTCCCTTTTGCCATCTCAGATTTCATGGACCACAATATTAAAAAGAGAAAAGCAAAACACAAACTGACAACAACCAACTGATCACCGCTGTCTCGAGTCCCTTGGCAACAAACCAATCCAGAACTGACAATGCAACAATGGAGGTAAAAGAACTGACAGTTTTTCTTTGTAAAACCTTGAATTTTGCTTTCATTGAAGTACCACTCCTTTGTTTGGGAAGATACTATTCAAAGAATGTCACACACATGTAAACATACATACACACAATCACAGGTGTGCATGGCAAAATACTCAGTTTTATGAACTCTAAAATAATTAACAATTTTTCTGGGTCTGTAGCCTGGGGCTCTGCTGAAGGCTGTTCAGGAGAGTGTAACTCTTCAACTCCTGGGGATCCTTTTAGCCCTAGGGTCTCTGGGTTCCTTGTATGAATCTGACAGAGCAGTGGAATTATATTTTAATGGCTCTAATTGTGACTTTCCCTATTTTCGGGGCATAGATTCAATTATGTATTAGGAGTGGATGTATGATGCTTGTGATTTCCTAATGCACATTCATCCCAAATGGTGACAGCTGTATTAGCACATGACTTTTGGTTTCATGACTTTAACCTCTGCGAAAGGAAAATATCTTGGACCCCCCCTGCACCCCCCTCAAATCACTAAGCTGGGAACTGCTTAGGGCCAATCTGCCTCCACTGTTATTCAGTCGCCCCTCTGCTCACTGAGATAAAGGCATATTTGGTTGCCTCTTTTGAAGACGCTAATCTGAAACTCAAAAGAATACAACCATTTGTCTCTTATCTACCCGTGACCTGGAAGCCCCCTCCCTGCTTTCAGTTGTCCCGCCTTTCCAGACCCAACCAGTGTTCATCTTACACATGTTGATTGATGTTTCATGTTTCCCTAAAATGTATAAAACCAAACTGTGCTGTAACAACCTTGGGCACATGTTGTCAGGACCTCCTGAGGCTGTGTCACGGGTACGCATCCACAACCTTGGCAAAATAAACCCAGATTTTTTGGGTTCATACCTCTATCAGATAGAAGGGAATATGTACCCATAGAAGGTAGGTGATTATAGAATATCCATGACCTATCTGCAGTCAGAGTCAGGTTACAGTGTTCAGAAATCCCTAGAGATAATCTGTCAAACTACCATAAAAAATATGTTTGGTTATTATAATGGAGAATATCCTTTTATTTTTCATTTCTATTCTAACTAACTATGAGTTTTGTATTCTGTCTTTTGACCCAAAGCTGAACTTGTAAAACTATGTTTCTTCCTTCTTTTGTAAAAATGAAAATGATAAAAAGAAAACAAACGATAGCGCAAGTTTATTTATTGCCAAAGAATAGTGATCATCCCATTAGCATAGCCTGCCACGGTAACGTATTTGTTTTTTCGACTTGTCTAGAAATTTCTTCCTCTCTTCTTAAACTCTCTCAACTGTAAAGCTGAATTTGCATGCATTTGTTTTTCACTAACACTCAAACGATAGAGCTGACGTCAGTGTTGAAGGACAGGGTGTAGAATCCAACTATGATGTCCTACTGAGTTTCCTAGTTTCTTTGAGTGTTGCAAAGTTTATTCTTTTGTGAGACTGAAATATATTTTGAGGAAAAACAGTCTGCTTTTCTTTGAAGAAAAATAAGTGGATTAAAAACCTTACATTTAGTGGAGCCCCTATTTTTGTTGTTTTAAGAAGTAGATGAGTTTATATAAATGTGAAATAAATTGTAATCTACAAAAGATGTTGAATTCCTAGTGCTCCAAGTGTTCTAAGAGAAGCCTTTCTTTTACAGAATTTGCCACATAATGAAGAGAATAAAATGAGATCTTGGTAGTGTTGACTACTACATGGGAACTAAAAAAATTGGCTTGATAAGAGGAAATAAATCTAACCCGGAAAAGTATTAGTAACTGACAACTGAATTCACCCCTAATGAATTGGATGGATTAACACGTTTCAACAGGAACAAAGGTGAACTATTTAAATCTCAGTCATTGACATATGAGCTCCATTTCAGCCAACCAATCCTCAACTGGTAGAACAGGAATTTGAGCGAAACTACTTTTCTCCATGAAATAACGAATAACACAGAAAAGCTTTTGCTTCTGCTCCCGCACTTTTTAATGATTTTAGTTGCGGTATGACTGACAAATTTAAAAATTGTATAAATATATGGTGTACCACATTTTTTTGTAATGTTGTATAGGTTTAATGACTGAATTTTTTCTTTTTTATTGTATAACACCTTTTATTCCCCAAGAAGATCTTCAAAAAGGATATTATTCTTCATGTGAATATAAGAGAAAATTGTAAGAAACTTTAATCTATTGGTTTTGAATTTTCTTTTATTACCATGATCATTTCTTGACTGATGCTTTCAAATTTATCCCCAGGAGTCTCTATAACAGAGCAATTACATTTGTCTTTCTATTTGTTCAGAACCTAGACAGATTCTACCTCCCCTTTATTTGGTTTTTCCCCGTGCAGACACTACAGAGAATTTGAAATTAATATTTTAAAAAAATTACCCACGTTGAATATTTTAGATGCATGAAACTACAAAACAGCAGTTCTACTAAAAGATGTTCTTGTTTACCTAAAATCCAGGTTTTAGATTCTAAGTATAAATAACTAATGAGTTAAATGTACTCTTAAATTTGAAGGACAATGTATTAGTCAATTTTCATGCTGCCGATAAAGACATACACAAGACAGGGAAGGAAAAGAGGTTTAATGGACTTAAAGTTCCACGTGGCTGAGGAGGTGGAAGACAAGGAGGAGCAAGTCATATCTTACATGAATGGCAGCAGGCAAAGAGAGAGCTTGCACAGGGAAACTGCCCTTTATAAAACCATCAGATCTCATGAGATTTATTCACTATCACGAGAACACCACAGGAAAGACGTGCCCCATGATGCAATTATATCTCACAGGGTCCCTTCCACAACAGGAAGGGAAATTCAAGATGAGGTTATGGTGGGGACACAACCAAACCGTATTAGACAATTTTGGTGGTGGATAAAAGATAGATTCTCAAGGTATGTACTGTAAATATATAAGACGACAGAACTAGAGCTGTATGCACAACTTTCTTCGCTTCCCCATTCTTATGTACTCCTCTTTCCTAAAAATGAGCGAGCCTGACTCAAATATTTATAGACTTGGAATCTGGCATAACCTTTACCTGGGGCTATCCTCCTATCAATATTAATTTCCACTGCAATCTAAATAAGCATGTAAACAAAGCAGTTGACCTCAGAGTGTCCCTCCTATAACTGTTTTTAATTCAACAATTGGGAGCCAAGTATGATGGCTCATAACAGTAATTCCAGCTCTTTGGGAGGAGAGGAGGGAGCATTGCATAAGGCCAGGAGTTTGAGACCAGCTTGGCCAACATAGAAAGACCACATCTCTACAGAAAACTTGAAAAAAATTAGCCAGGTTTGGCAGAGCATGCCTGTAGTCCCAGCTACTCAGGAGGCTGAGACAGGAAGATCACTAGAGCCCAAGAGTTTGAGGCTGCAGTGAGCTATGGCTGTAGTCCAACTTGGGCAACAGAATGAGATCCTGTCCCCTCCCGCCAAAAAAAGAAGAAGAAGGTCGACAAGGAACAATTCTTGTCAATCTTCAACAATGAGATTCAGAATATAAAATTAAGGATAGAGTTTAGTCAACTGCAAAGCTTGAGAATAGTCAGGCGGGACCTGAAGATGCTGAGAGAGGAGGGTCAGTGCCGCAAAGAAGAGAAGTTAAAGTTTCATGTTCACATACCGAGACAACAGCGTTTTTCATACAAGGTCAGTACATACATCATGGCAATGTGATTGATTGCAGCTTGTGACCTGATGAGAAGGTTTGCTTTAACTTTAATTCTGTGGGGAGGGGTAATGGTTTCCAGGGATCTTATCTCTGGGGCCAATTTGATCTTTCTTGATCATTTACATTAAAAAAGCAGATGTTTCAGCTGCATATTATATGACTCAGGTCACATAGCCACATTCCTCTACAGGCTCAAAATAATGTAAAGTCCCAACAGTTTTAAGTTTGAATTATTTCATTCCACACACCAAACAGTTATTGTATTAGTAATAGTTTTGCAGTAACTTTTAGGAAGATCGCTAAAATCACATCAATGGTAGAGCATCCGTAACCCCCCTAAAGGATGATGCTTTGTAACTGGATCATCCACAGTGTTCTAAACAATTGGATCTCACTTCTGGCCACAGCATGCAATTGTTAGTGATAGGGCAGCTAGAAAGGAATTACTTAGGTAGATAGTGACGGTAAGACAGTCCTTGCAGAATTTCTCTTTGAACAAAAAGCAGCCCCCAAATCATTTCTTTTCTAATAAAGAGCAGCCTGAAAAATAGAGCTGCAGCTAGAGATAAGCAAGCTGGAAGCTTACATGGGTAATACTGGCAGCTGTGCCAATAGGAAAAGGCTACCTGATGGCCAGTCATATTCAACATGGGGGCTCCATCTTCCCTTTTCTTTGTCGACCACACAGACAGTGAAGATACAGGCAACATGGCACCAGCCAGGTAGAGAACCTATCTGTATAATAAAAGATAAGGGTGGGATGGCCAGCTTCTTTGCATGCTATGCAAATAGAACACCTGGTCCAACCAATCTTGCATGGCTATGTAAATCAGATGCTGCCTCCTCAAGCTCATCTACAAAACTTCGGCATTTCACCACAGAACCGGCAACACATTTTTCTCTAGGACCCCTCTCTGTGCATAGAGCTCTTCTCTTTCTTTTGCCTATTAAACTTCTGCTCTTAACTTCACTTGGTGTGCCTGAATCATAGTTTTCTTTGGCCATAAGACAAGGAACCCTGGTTATTACCTCAGACAATGACTCCTTCATTAGCATGTGGAATTCTGTATGTTCTTAGTCTTCCAGGAAGAACCGTGTTGTTCACAGTGGTGGCTGTTTTAGTAATCTGGGTTTCTAAGTTTCTGCAATGGAAATATCCCCTTCTCCTACATGCAGTGGATGCAGAGTTTTTAGCATAAATGAAACTCTAGAGTTCTATGCCATAAAGATTATGGGATTTGCCAATGCATAAACCTGCTCATCCTAAAGAAAGTAGGTATGCAAGAAGGTGTACCTTGTAACTCTTACATCATGCAAAAGAGCACCAGGATGGCTAAATAGTAGAAAGGAGAGGTTTATTGATCATATCAGTTTGCAAATTGGGGAGAGAGTGCCTCTGGCTTGGATTGAAGGTGCTTTCTCTCTGAAGAGGTAAAGAGAGATTGGGTCCTGTGCCTCACAGGGATCATATTACACAATAAACTCACAAATATTCAGCAGGTTTGGGGATAAATCCATACACATTTATGAGGGAAGTATAGTGCATTCGCAATGGGTAAACATATATGTATAATAACACACATCTCATGCTCATTTGAGGTGAGGTTTTAGCATTAAAATGCAGTGCAATTTGGCTCTTTACGTGACAACTTGAACTATACCACGCAAAGACAATTGGTGCATGGTCTCCACAAGCTGCTGAGATTGGCTTGGGATCTTATGGTTGATTATCAGGAAAGAATGTCTGTAAGAGAAGGCCAGTCCTCTGTCCAGTCAGAGTTTTCATGATCTTGGTTGTAAATCACAGTTGGGGCCAGGCACAGTGGCTCAAGCCTGTAATCCCAGCACTTTGGGAGGCTGAGGCAGGAGGATCACCTGAGGTCAGGAGTTTGAGACCAGCCTGGTATAAAGATAAAAGCAGAAAAAAAGATGTAGAAAAGGCAATGTAGAACTATAAAATCTCAGCTATGATTTTTGGAGCAAGCAGTGTGTGATCTTCTAAACTGTATGCACACACATAAAGAGGAAAAAGACACAAGTAGATGTTAAAAAACGGAAAGGAGAGAAAGTAAAAAATATGATATATTCAGTGACATATTCATGAGTTAACAAATAAATTCATACATTTAAGAAATAGATATATAGGATTATATGACTGATTAAAATTGATCCAAAAAGACATACAGTCTGTAACTCTCTTTCTTGACATAATATGCAAAAACACAAAAAAAACCAACAATACGAACTCCACCAACTCGGCTGGAGCAGCTGGCTTAGATGGTTTTGCAAGGAAAAATATACCAAGTTCTTTTAAGAAAGTTTATTCCAGTGCTTTTTTAACAGTAGCAGAACTGTCAAAATGGCACATGGGAATTTTATGAAATAGAAATGGAGTAAACATCTGACCCAGTCACATATACACAAGCATTTGATACACTCTCACCTGGAAAAGTAGATTTGTTTCATCAGTTATTTACAGTGTGGTCTTAAAACCCCTAACAAGGATGTGAAAGGTTTAAATTCCTCTCTCTCTCTCCCTGCTCCCTCCTTCTTCGTCTGTCCCTCTCTCTCTTTCCCTTCCTCCGTCTCTCCTTCTGTTTCTCTCCCTCCCTCTCTCCTGACTCCCTTCTCTCTCTCCGTCTCTCCCTCTCTCCCCCTCTTTTCCTCTGTCTTGCTATCTCTCTCTCTGTTTCTCCCTTTCTTCCTCTCTGTCTCTCTCCCACCCTCCCTTCCTTTCTCTTTCTCCCCTCTGTCCCCTTTTCTTCCTTTCTGTCCCTCCCTCTCTCTCTCTTTCTGTCTCTCCCTCTCTTTCCCCCTTCTTCCTCCTCTGTCTCCCTTGTCTTCCTCTTCCTTCCTCATGCTCCTTCTCTTTCCCTCCTCCCCTCTCTGCCTCTCCACTTCTCTCCCTCTTTCTTTCTCTCTCCCTCTGACCTCTCTCTCTGTCCTCCTTCCTCTCCCTTCTTCTGTCTCTCCCTCTCACTCCTTCTGTCTCTCCCTCTCTCTTTCCTTCTCTCTCTCTCCCTCTTTCCCTGTTACTCCCCTTAATTCCTCTCTCTTCCTCTCCTCTCCTTCTATCAGTTTTGCTTCCTATGCTTCATGTATTTTGTGAGATCTGTAATTACTCCATAAACATACAAACTCATATGCCTCCCTGCCTAGACTTTTTACTATTTTTGTTCCAGTAAGGAATGGGCTTCATCTCTGTTAGTCATCCTCTTCACGTCTACTCCAACGAGGGTAGCAGAGCCACTCTGCCTTCCTTCTCTTCAGTGTCAGCACGACAATTCTTCTACCTCAATACACTTCAGTATGTATCTTTATAGTAAATACATCTTGAAAAGAAACAGCATAGAGTGGGGTCATGCTTTTTAAAATCAGTCTGGCAATCAGTCGCTTATTTCAAGTGTTTGTCCCGTCTTTGTACAAAGTAATGTTTGCTACAGTTGGGTTTAAATATGTCAGCTTGACATTTACTTTAAATTTGTCCCATCTGTTCTTTACTCCCCTGCTCTCTCACATTCTCTGTGTTGATTAAACTTTTACTACTTCATTTTAACTGTTTTAAAAATTGTTTAGCTATTTCTAACTTTTTCAGTAATAAAATTCACAGGTTACAATATCCATGTTAGACTGTGAGTTAATCTTCAATGCATTATGCAATTATACATTATTCAATTTAATGAGATGAGAAACTCATCTCATGCATTAAATTGCTCTGGGTGAGTGACTCTGGGTGAGTCAGTGACTGAGTGAGTAAGAGAATGTGAAGGCTTAGGACGTTATTGTACAGTGCTACAGACTTTGCAAACACTTAGGCTACACTAAATTTATTAAAATATTTTTTCTTTCAATAATAAATGAAACAGCTTACTGTAACCTTTTTACTTCATATATTTTTATTTTTTTACCTTTCTGACCCTTTTAAATAGCACATCTTAAAACAAAAACATAAAAAATATTTTCTTCTTTAAATTTGTATTCTGCAAGCTTCTCTCTCTCTCTCTTTTTTTTTTTTCCATTTATTTATTTTATTGCATTTTAGGTTTTGGGGTACATGTGAAGAACATGCAAAATTGTTGCATAGGAACACACATGGCAGTGTGATTTGCTGCCTTCCTCCCCATCACCTACATCTGGCATTTCTCCCCTTGCTATCTCTCCCCTGCTCCCCTCCCCCCACCCTCCCTCCCCTATTTCCCCCCAACTGACCCCAGTGTGTAGTGCTCCCCTCTCTCTCTCTTTCTCTTTCTCTCTTTGTGTTAGAGACAGGCTCTCCCTCTGTTGCCTAGAACGCAGTGCAGTGGTGCAATCATGGGTTACTGCAGCCTCAAACTCCAGGCCTCAAGCTATCCTCTCGCATCAGCCTCCCGAGTAGCTGGGATTAGAGGCACACACCACCATGCCCAGATAACTTTTTATTTTATTTTAAACACAGGGTCCCATTCTGTTGCCCAGTCTGGTCTTGAACTCCGGGCCTCAAATGATCCTCCTGCTTCAGGCTCCCAGAGTGCAAAGACTATAGACATGAGCCTCTGATCCTGGCCTACAAGCTTTTTTCAGTTTGCAAATTATTTTTTTTTTCCTTTCAATACTTTTTAAACTTTTTTTGTTAAAAACTAAAACAGAAAAGCACACATTAGCCTAGGTCCACACAAGTCAGGATCATCAAGACTTCAACAGGAGATAGGAATTTTTAACTATTAACATTTTTAACTATTAGCAACATTTTTAACTATTAAAACTTCTAATTAGCGGGGAAAAGACTCTAATCAGAGTCTTTTCATTTCCAATGGTAGATAAAGAGATAGGTAGGTAGATAGATGATAGGCAGATAAATGGATAGATAAATTTATATGCACTACTGTAATCTGCTGCCTGGTCTTTATGTAAACCTGCATTTCCACTGGTGCCTTAGCAATAGCTGAACAAAGTAATTCACTTTTTCACTGGACCAAAAAATTTAACATTTAAGAGTTTTTCCTACATACATACATTTGAGACTATTATATAGACATTATTATACTGCATTATTTTTATGAAATCAAGAAACTTGAATCAGTTCCAATGTATATCAAAATGGCTAGCTGAAATGACCAGGAGTGGAAAAAACAGAGTTGAAAATAGTCATGCTAGAAGGGAGGGAAGGAAAGAAGGAAGAAGGAAGAAATAATAACAAAGCAGAAAAGTCACATAAACTTAGATACAACATATTAAAAAGATATATTTTCCATAACTAATACTATAAAATAATATAAAACAACTGTGTATATTTGTCTGTCAATTAATACTTACATGAAAATTATAAATTCATAGGAACATATGTCATCAAAACGCAGTGAAACCTCCAACTTGAAGCACCTCATTTTTTTTTATAAAATTAATTTCAAATAAAATTCTCATACAGTAAGCAAACAGGCAGAAGATGTTGATGGAATGTACAACCAAATGCTGAAGAATCTTACTAATATAATTTCAAATTATCCTAGGTTCTAAAGAAGAGGAAAAACCACTGAAAACATTCTGTAAGGCTATTGTAACTCTGTTATGGAAATTAAATAAGACAGTATAAAGGGTTCTGTGAAGGGGTGAAAATGTATATTTGATGGTGTGTAACTTTTTTGTATCTTGAAGAATAAAAAGACATGATGAGGTTATCAGTAAGAGGTGCTACAGGGAGAGGTGGCACTAAGGATCAGTGATAACCTTTTCCAGGATATAGATTAGAAATTTTTCCCAAATTTCAGTGTTCTTCCACTTTTAAGAGCACGGGTAAAATTTGGCAGCACACATCACAACACTTCAACCTGTGATTTTAAGTTATTTACCTTTATTCCTGTGATAGATGGATGGATATACAGGTAGATAGATAGATACAATTTATATATAATAGAGAGATATATGACAGATAATTAGAGAATACATAGGTTGATATATAGATAGATGTATGATAGATGATAGCTTTATAGGTAAGTGATAGATCATAGGCAAACACATAGGTAGATATGTAGATAGATCAATAGATGATAGATGGATAGACAGATGATAGGCGATATATAAAGATAAGTAGGTAATAGGTAAATAGACACAGCCACATTATAGATAGATAGATAGATAGATAGATAGATAAATTTTTACAATCTGCAATATGAATAGACCACTGCTAAAGAAGGTAATTGGTTAACAAAGGCATTTAAATAAAAGTACTGTAATAAGAATTGAATTTTGGAGACAGAATCATTTTGGAGAGAGGCCTTTGAGAATATAGATATTAGATAGGCAGAATTGGCCTCTTTGCCTTTTAAGACCACCACCCTTCCAATGATTAAGCCCTAGCAGAGGATCCCAAGTGGGTAAGGAAAATGGTAGGAAGGAAACCAGGGTCCCAAGATGGAATGACTGATTCTAAACCTGGGACAGGAAATATACAATACAAGGGTGAAACTTCTTGTAATGCCAGAATGTAAGGAAGTACTCAAAAACCAAAAGTCCCAATGATGGGGTGATGCCAAAGGAGCACAGTAGTCAACTGAATGAGCTCTTGGTGGTTAATGCTAAAAGAGATTGAGCAACAAAATAGGATAGCATGTATTCATGTGTTCATGCTGACATAAATAAATGACTAAAAGTGAATGGAAGAGAGAGAAGACTTAGCTCTCTACAGAAGAATTCCTAATGATTTAGGTAGATACTCCACTCTAAAGGAAGAGGTGCATTATCCTTCATCCCTCAAGTGTGGGCTGTGCATAGTAATTTCTCCCAATTGGTAGAAGATAACAAAGAGTTAAGAGTGTAACTTTTTTTTAAGTTGATTTAAAATTTTTGTTTATTATTATGGGTACATAATATGGGCACGTATTGATAGAGCACATGTGATGTTTTCATATAGACATAAAATACTGTAGTCATCAAATCAAATTATTAAGGTATCCATTACCCAAGAAGGTAACATTTTTAGCATGGAAACATGACAAACACTACCTTGGCCAGCTCACCAAAGTCAACATCATTAGAGATAAGTCAATGTTGACAGTGTGTATACTTGGTATTATGAAATGAAATCATTATTAGGTTAAAATGGTGCTTTGTCTCCCACATACCCATAATCCCAGGATAATCATAAGAAAGGCATCAAATTCCAATACAGGGATGTTCTACAAAATGCCTGACTTGTACTTCTTGAAATGGTCAAGATTATGAAAATCATATAAAGTCTAAAGAACTGTTCCAGAAAAAGAAGAGCCCAAGGAAACATGACTGCTAAATGTAGAATCCTGTAAAATCAAGGTGGCATTATGTATAGACAAGAAATCTGTACAAAGTATGAATTTTAATTCAGAATAACGTATCAAAATTGGTTCACTCTTTATAACAAATGCTCCATATTAATGTAAGATGCTAATAATAGCCAACACTGAGTGTGGGATAGATGTACTTACGTGTACTTTTCAACCTACTTTTTCTGTAAATTTAAAACTTTTCTAATTGTTTTTAAAAAGTCTATGTAAAAACAATGGTAGGAAGATATCCAGGTTCAGATACTGCAGAGACCACAAGAAGAAAGAATTTGAGAAATGAGAATTCACTGTGGAAAATCACTGCAAATAAATCCAGAAATGAAAAGGCAGATTTTGGCATTTAGTAAAAGAGAGGTCATGAATGACCATTTCTAGAATAGTTAGAATGAACTCTGAGGTTTTTAAAAAAGTCATAATTATCATAAAATAGAATTCAATACCAGTTTTAGCCTCCCAATACTGTTTTCATTATCAGTTATGCTTTACCTTTATTTTAGGTACTAAAATTCCCTTTCTGAGATCTGTCATCATATTTCTGAGTTTTGAGACTTTTCATATCAATGGGGATTAAATCATAAAGATTTGGCAAAATACAACTTTCCTTTAAAAGACATTCCCCAAAATTGAATAGCAAGGAGACTTCCAAAGTTCCTTTTGTCTAAAAGGCCTTTTCATTATAAATGACTGCTAATAACTCCATCTACCTAAAGTATTTCAAATATCAGATTCCTCTAGGCTTAGTAATATATACTTCCACTTTTACCTGTACAGGATGCTATTTAAAGAGATTAGAAAATGTCAAGAATTGCTAGATCAGCAGTATGTCCCATGATCTTGAACCAAAATGTCACATATCTAATTGATTATTCAATTTGTCCACAGGCAATGAGGTTAGTATGTTAAACACGATTTTGGGGCCAGATGTCACTTCAGCCTAAACTATATGCTGCAGGTAGATTAATTCCCATGGAAGGTAGATGCTGTAGTGGGGGAAGAGCTGCAAATGAAGAGTTGAGTGTGGTTTCTGATCACAGCTCCGTCCTTGTAAGTTGTGTGACCTTGGAAGTCCAACTTAATTTCTCCAAGGATTGTTTTCTTCATCAATCAAAAAGAAATACATAAAATTAGATTAAAATATTACACGGAGTGCACTGGTACTTAAATAACTGATTATTAGAATCATTGTTTTTGAGTTGCACTTCTTAAAATAAACATATTCACATGCAAACATTCACCTGGATCCAAACTTATTGCCCACAGGAGCCTGGTTAACCTGGGAAGAATCAATCAATTGTGACCCTGTCCATGGTGTCATAGCCTATGGGGATTGGCTGAGCATCCATGGCTTGCTAAACAGAAGCTGAAAAATAATCCTGTGGAGAAAATAGAGTTTATATAAACACTTTACTGGAAAAGCACCAGGCATTGAAGAATATGTGCTTCCATAATGTTCTTGGGCTGGTGGGGTGAGAGTTAGTCAAATGAGAAGGACATGTGGCTTTGTAATGGTTAATTGTATGTGTCAGCTTTTCTGGACTAAGGAATGCTCATATAGCTCCTAAAACATTATTTCTGTATGTGTTTGTGGGGGTGTATCTAGAAGAGATTGGCATTTAATTGAGAAGACTGAGTAAGGAAAATCACCCTCATCAATGTGAGTGAACATCATTCAATTATCTAGAACCTGGATAGAACAAAAAGGGAGAGGAAGATTGAATTCACTTTCTCTGGTTGAGGTAGACTTCATCTTCTCCTGCCCTCCAACACCAGCAATTTTGGTGTTCAGACTTTTGGACCCAGATATGGACTTACATCATCAACTTCATATCCTGGTTCTCAGGATACAGTGGCTTTCCTGATTCTCCAGCTTGTACACAGCAGAATTTTTCAACCTTCATAATTATGCAAATCAGTTTCTATAAATATCTATTAATCAATGAATCAATCTATATATCCATCATTCATTCATTTTCTACTTATTATGTATATATCTATTTGTTCATTATTTATTCACCATCAAGGGATGCATCATTCATCCACTAAATATCATCTATCTGTCTATTATCTATCTAGCTACCTACCTACCTATCATCTATCATCTATGAATCCAATCTATCAATCCATTATCTATTTATCTATCATTCATCCACTATCTATTATGCATCATTCATCCATTATCTATGTATGTATGTATCTATCCATTTATCCATTTTTTGTCTACTATCTATCCATCCATCATTCATCTATTATCAATCTACATCTATTTATCTATTAATCATCCATCATCTATTTACGTATATATCTATATTTCCATTCATCCATCACTAGTCCACTATCTATGCATACATGCATCATTTATCCACTATGCATGCATGTATGTATGTATCTACTTATGTGTGTATCTATCATCTATCTAGATATGTATGTAGATATGTATGTACATCTATCTATCTATCTATCTATCATCTATCTATCTGGATACCTTTCTCAATCCATTTTGTTCTGTTTCTCTGAAGAACACTAACAGGCTACCATCTGTAACCTAGGCAAAGTAAGTCTGGTTTACATGGAGAACTTCGTTTTACTGTAGGAATATACAAGATAAGCACTGACTCTGAATGGTCACAGAGCTGGAGAAGATGTCAAATACAAGGGTTCAATTTTGCCCTCCTTCCCCCAGGTAGTCCTCAGCCTGGCCTCTAGGTAAGTATTGATCAAAGATGTAAGAATATCAGCTAGAAGGGGAAGCCAGTTGTTGCCTATATAACCACGTCTGTCTGGACCTGGGCTCAGACTCGTTCAGGTTGAAGTACCACTTCAGACAAGTCGAATGCTCAGCAACTGTGGAAAACTGTTAGATGAAGAATGAATGCCTGGCATCGTGCTTCTTCTTAATGGATCCCAGCATGACAGATTTTATCCTTGTCATTAGCTGGTCACCCTGAGAATTCACCTAATTAATTAAAAGGCATTCTTGATGGAGACAACTCTAATTTATAATCACCAAGGTGGATTAAAAAAAAAAAAAGGACTTCCCATATGTTATTTGGAAAAGTTCATATATCTAACCTCTCATTCTGTTTTAATTTTTATAGGTAACCTGTATAGTGACCTAAAACAGATAATAATCCTCTCATGTGTCATTATATCTTTCATAAAATAAGGGGAGTCAAGATTTCCACAATCTTTTTTAGGACTAAAATCTGACAGTTAAATACCTTGTATGGATCTGTAATACATTCTTTAATATTTGGTATCTACTACATCTATTTACATTTTACTAATTTCCTCTAACCTCTTTATGTCAAACCGAAGTAACTATTATGTTCTGCTGATTGGTGTTGACATAAACCTTTCAATTTATCATCATTCATTGTCTACCCAGCTGTGGACAATCAGTCCAGACCTCTAAATTTCTGTTTTAAAACCTGCAACAAGTTCATCAACAAAACAGTGAATAGAAAAGTAGGAAACATGACTCTTTGCTTAAAATATTAAGAATTGTTTCAAGCTTTCTTCATTTCCAAAACGATTCCTGGAATCCAAATGAGAGATCTGTGCTTTATAAGTTACAGAAATACTTAGGACATTTTTGTTCTTTTGTTCTCTGCCGTTTTGATGGCAATGATGCCTTGGGTCACTTGGAAGTAGTTTGAGGTTTTTCTGGAATCATTGTCACGCTTTTCAGGACAAGAAAATGTTGGATGAATTTTGTCAAATATATGATGTATCAAGGAATATAAACTTGGTATCTAAGCAGTCATGGATTTGTATATAAGCTCCAACTATATGCAATAAGGTGTTCAGGTTAATATATGTCTGCCCACAGTATCATCATCTGTAAAATGAAGATACTATAAAAATTGCAAGTTATTGTGCTGGTTAAATAATAAAACACTTGTGAAAACATTGAAGAAACAGAGGTTAACACAAGCACATTTTTCTTTCTCTATCCCTTAGCCTTAATGAATAAATGACAGTGTTAGAGGTAGGGAAGAAAAGTCTTAAATATTTACATATTACAAAAACGACAAGAATACAGCAAAATTATAAATAAATACCATGTTGGATATTTGCTAAAATTCTATTTTTAAATATATATGTTTCTTTAAATAAATTTTCATATGTATGCCTTTTCCCTTTCAATGAAAGTGCATGTTCATTCTAGAACATTAAAAATACAAGAAACAAAAACAATCAGGGCACAGTGGCTCACATCTGTAATTCCAGCAATTTGGGAGGCTGAGACAGAGGGATTGCTTAAGGCCAGGGGTTGAAAACCAGCCTTGGCAAGATGGCAAAATACTGTATCTACCAAAAATAAAAAATTAGTCGGGCATGGTGGCGTGTGCCTGTAGTCCAAGCTACTTGGAAGGCTAAGGCAGGGGTATTGCTTGAGCCTGGGAGGTCAAGGCTACAGTGAGCTGTGTTCGTACCACAGCACTCCAGTATGGGTAACACAGTGAGACCCTGCCTCAAAATCAAAAACAAAAAACTAAAACAGTGATAACCTACTCCTGCAAAGATCCAGCCGAAATCAATAATAAAAACAGCCAGCATCAAAAACAGCCAAAATCAATAATTCTTAGATATTGCTTTCATGTTACTTTCTCTGGGCATAGGGAAACTAATAAGAACAATGGACTATATGGTAACATTCTTAAGAATCTCAGGGAATTTTTTTTCTTTAATCAACACTTTGTATTGGTTTAAATGTAGTTTCCCATGTGGCTGTAAGAAATAAGAGAGGCTCATTGTACCCATTATTTTGTTTCTGTCAATGGTAACATCTTGCAAAACTATACAATATCAGTATTAATATTTTATGCCTTTCTATTGTTACACAGTATTGCATGGTGTATATGTATCAAAGTTTGTCAATCATTTATCTACTGAAGGATACCTCTGTTGTTTCGTTTTTCACTATTACAAATAAACTCATGCATAGGATTTTATATAAACATAAGTAAAAACTTACATGTGCCTGTGGAATAAACAGGAGAGCAGTTTTGGATTTCCATGGTAATGACATGCTTAGTTTTTTAAGAAACTCCTTTTTTTAGTGGTTTTATCATTCTGTACTCCCTTTAGCAATATACGAGTCATTCAGTTTCTTCACATCCCTGCCAATATTTGGTGTTGTCACCTTTTTTTTTATTTTAGTCATTTTGAAAGGCGTGTAAAGATATCAGATTATGGATTTTGATTTGTTTTGTTGAGATAGAGTCTCGCTCTGTTGCCCAGGCTGGAGTGCAGTAGCATGATCAAGGCTCACTGCAGCCTCGACCTTCCAGGCTCAAGCAACCCTCCCACCTCAACCTCCCAAGCAGTTGTGCCAGTCATGTGCTATCATGCCAGGCTATTTTAAAAACATATTTTGTAGAAATTGGGTCTTGCTATGTTTCCCAGGCTGGTCTCAAACTTCTGGCCTCAAGCAATCCTCCTGCTTCAGCTTCCCAAAGTGTGGGAATTATGAGTGTGAGCCACCATGCCTCGCAGATCGTGTTTCTAAATAGCATTTTCCTAAAGATGAAAGTTATTGAGCATCTTTTCACATACTTATTTGCCATTTGTATATTCTCTTCAGTGAAATGTCCTTTAATCTCATTTGTCAATTTTCTGAATGGATTTTGAATGTGTTTTTTCTGCTGAGTTTGGAGTATTCTTTTTTATTTTAACTATTAGTTGGTTTGCATATGTGTCTGCCAATCTATAATTGGCCTTTTCATCTTGTTAATAAGGTTGTTTGTAGATCAAAAGTTTTCAACTCTGATGAGCTGAAATTCACCTTTTTATTTTTTTTCTTTTTATGTATCATGCTTTTTGTGTCATCTCTAAGAACTCCTTGCCTGGCCTTAGGCACTGAAGAATTTCTCTTCTTGCTGTTGTTGTTTTTCTGAAGATTTTTATAGTTTTTGCTTTGTATTTAAGTCTATGGTCCATACTAGATTGTATTTTTTAATGCTTATAGATTCGGGGATACATGGACAGGATTGTTATAGGGATATACTGCATAATGGTGGAGTCTGGGCTTCCAGTGTATTTATCAGCCAAATAGTGAACATCCTGCTCAGCACGTGATTTTTCATCTGTCACTTCTTCCCCCCACCTCTTTTTGGAATTCCCAGTGTCTATTATTTTCAACTTTATGCCCATGTGTACCCATTGTTTACCTCCATTTATAAGTGAGAACATGATTTTCTCTTTCTGAATTATTTTACTTAAAATAACGGCCTCCAGTTCCACCCATGTTACTATTACAAAAGACATAATTTCATTATTTTTAATGGCTGCATGGTATTCTACTCCCTATATATAATACAATTATACATATAATTCTATATTATAGAATTCTGTATATAGATCATCTATGTACAGATGTATACTTGTTTATATATAGAGAATCTATACATAGATTATCTATATATAGATTTATGTATATGATTACATTTTATATATATATATATATATATGTATATATATATATAATATTTTCTTTATCCAATCATTCATTGATGGATACTTAGGTTGATTCCATGACATTGCTATTATGAAGAGTGCTATGATAAACATACAAAGACAAGTATCTTTTTGGTGTAATGATTTCTTTTCCTTTGAGTAGTGGGATTGCTGAGTCAAATAGTGTTATTTTTAGTTCTTTTTGAAATCTGTATATTGATTTCCATAGAGGTTATACTAATTTACATTCACACCAGCAGTTTATAGTGCTCTTTTTTTCATCACATCCTTGCCCTATATTAATTTTTAAAATAAGTTGTGGGTGATAAGTTGAGGTTATATTTATTTGTTTGTTTGTTTCCTGTGGATATTCAGTTTCTAAAGCATTACGTGTTGGCAAATTTGGGGAAGTTTCAGGTTTTATTTCTCTGAAGTACTTTTTCAGTCTGCCCTCTCTCGTCTTATTCTAAGACTCTGATGACACAAATGTTAGATATTTTGTTATAGGATCACATGTCCCTATGCATCTACTCATTTTTTCCCAGCTTACTTGATCCCTTATCTTTGAATCTCAACTGCCAGTTCACTAATTATATTCCATGGCTCCCCCATCTGGACCCATCCATTTAGTTTGTTTTGTAGTTGTTATTAAATTTTTCCATTGTAATATTTCTATGTGATTCTCCTTTACCTCTTCTATTTCTTTGCTGAGACTTTGCTTCTTTCATTTGTTTCAATTAGATTTGCAATTGCTTGTTGAAGATGGCTGCTCTAAAATCTCTGTAGAATCATTCTAAGTACACTGTCATCTCAGGATTGATATGAATGATTGTTCTATTTCATTCACTCTGAGATTGTTCTGATTTGGGGGATGACAAGTGATTTTCTAGGAACACCGTGATACAGCAAACTGTGGCATATACATTTGGATCTAATTTAGCTGGCTTCTTTGATTCCACTGTGACAGAGGACAAAAATTGTTACTGCAGTTCTACTTCCTGTTGGTGTAGAAGTCCCTGTCCCCTACACAGACTCTAATGATATCTGTGGGGTCATGAGGAGGGAGTCTTACTACTTCTGGATTGGTGTAGGAATTCCAAATCCCCACATAGTCCTCACTAACACCAAAGGGGATGGTATTGCCTTGTTACCACTGGGTAGTGACAAAGTCTGGAATCTTGAATCCACTAAGATCCCAACTCCTGTGAAATTAACTCAGTGAAGAGAGAGCAGGGCACCTTGTTATGCCCAAGTAGGATTGAAAGTCCACATTCTCCATGTAGTTTCAAATGATATCCCATCGTAGGGATCATCATTACCAATTGAAGGGATCATCATTACCAATTGAAGGGTTCAAAGTCCTGGATTTCTACTTAGCCTTCCTGATGCCACACCAGTGGAGATTTGGAGTTTTGGGATTACCTACTAGGAGTGGACCTTGAGGTACACACACCTTGTGCTTGTATGGGTAGGTGAAGCCATAGTTGTTTTATATGGTGTTCGGTGTTGTGGAGTAATTTTTGTCTTGCTAAGCTCTTCATATCCTGGCCCTTTGACTAGAGAAAGAAGGTTTGGGGGGCATAATAAAGAAATCTGCTCCTGTTGGCACTTCTGGGTTGCTAGCTTCTTCAGATCTCAAGTCTGCAATATAGGAGGAAATAAATGTGTCAGGCAGGTTATTGATCAGCTGGTTTATGATAGGAAGACTATCCTGTATTATCTGGGTGAGAACAAAGTAATCACAAGGATACATAAATGGGAAGCAAAGCAGCATTAAGACTCCATGAAACAAAAATCAGGAGAAATTCAAAGTGTGAGAGGGATTTGAGCCCTCGATGACGGCTTTGGAGATAGAGAAAAGGGGCATGGGGAAAGAAATGCAGGCAGTCTCTGGAAACAGAGACAGATCCCAGGATAACAACCAGGAAGGAGATGGAACCTTGAGCTCTGCAACAACAGATAGTCACCAATTTACAATGTTTCGATTTTATGATGGCGTGAAAGTGATATATGTTCAATAGAACATCAATAAATTCCATGAGGTATTCAATATTTTATTATAAAATGAACTCTTTATTAGATGATTTTGCTCAACTGTAGGCCAATGTAGATGTTCTGAGCACATTTAAGGCAGGCTCGGCTAATCTATGATGTTCAGTAGGTTAAGTGTATTAAACGCATTTTCAAGTTATGGATATTTTCAAGTTTCAGTGGGGTTATAGAGATGTCTAACAGCTCTGTACATGTAACTGAATCCTACAAATAACCTGAATGACCCTGGAAATGAATTCTCCCCTGGATCCTCCAGAAAAAAATATATAGCCTTATCCAAATCTTGACTTTGTTCTTGTGAGACCCAGAGAAAGAAAGTAGCTAAGCCATGCTGTGCCCATATGTCTAACCCATGAAAACTGCAAGATAATAGATGATTATGTAGACAGCTGTTAACGTTTTGGTAACTTAATGGCATTGATAGAAAATAAAATAATGCTTCTTTTTTTCCAACAAAAGTCACAGAAGCTATAAACCTTAAGTGTGCATTTCCCCCCAGTAGACACTATCTTTGAATTATAGCATGGTTATATAAACTGATAGGTTACACATTTCTTCTTTTAGTAGTTTGTGTACATTGTTACATGGTCTTCTAACATTGAGCATTCCTTACTTGACAACTAACATCTGCCTTATTGGACCCATAAGTGGTTTTATCATTTAACATTCTGCCCCATGGATTCATTTTTTCTTTCTGGAAAGTCTGAATCTTTTGAGAAATATCTCAGGTTGACCTACTTCGGGAAATAATATAAAATAATATGAACTTTGCATTTTATATATATATATATATATACACACACACACACACACACACACACACACACACACATAATATAAAAAGTTAAACACTGAAATGGCTTTTCCAGGATTACACACACACACACACACACACACACGCACACACACGCACACAATAACTAACATAGAATTATCAAATGCAGGTCTGTCAGATTACAAAATTTCTGTTGCCTTAATTGTAGGCACTTAGTCATTTGGAAAATTTGTAAGTGTTTCAAGAGTACACAACATCAAACAGATAACCAGTGGTTTCAAGACAAAACAAGATGATGTATTTAAACTAAATTAGAAGAAAATATTACCAGATACAGAATTGTTTACCAAAATATATAGTTTTAAAGCTGTCTAAATACAGACATTCCCTATCAAGTCCATTCATTATCTCTTGATGAATTCTAACGCTTCTAATGCTTTACAATTGACCATGTAATTTTGCAAACAAGAACATATATTTTCTCTTGTCAATAATTATATTATGATTATAACATAAATAGAGAAATCTCTCTGCAGGTAATCCTTTGAGAAAATCTAGGCACTCTGTAGACAAGTATAAATCATTTTTAAATGGATACACACAGACTCACCAGATGGAATTTTACCCCTTACTCGGAATAATTACCAAATAAATAGAACAATGCTGATGATATAATCATTGGAAAATATTTGTTGTAATATATTTTTGATATGAAAAGATAGCACTTTTGTAGTTTTTTTGTTACTTTGTAGAAATAGAGGCCAATTATACATTTTCTACATTGTGCATTTAAAATGTGCATTTTTATGGAAAAAATAACTTTGAGATCTTTCATGTCAAATAATATAAATCTATTCCATTCATTTGAATTTCGAACGTATCTCTCTGTACTTATATACCCTACTGTAAGTGAGCAATCTTCTATTTGTGGAAATAAAGTATTTCAGTATTTAGTTCAAATGTTTTGTTGTTCTTTGCTATGTTTCTTGCTTTTTAAAGAAATGCATCTATTTATTTATTTGCTTGTTTGTTGATTTAAGACACAGGGCCTTGCTCTGTCTCCCAGGCTGGAGTGAAGTAGTACAGTCAAGCTATCCTCTCACCTCAGCCTCTCAGGTAGCTAGGAATACAAACAGGCACGATTAAGCCTGATTTTTACTTTTATTTTTTATAGAGATAGATAAGTTGCCCATGCTGGTCTCAAACTTCTGATCTTATTTTGGTCTCCTAAGCCCTGGAATTTCAGACAGGTACTATTATGCCCAGCTCATTATTTTTTGAAACTATATTTTAATACCTTTCTACAAATCCTTTCATGCCCATATAGTCATCTGTGTACTCAATCTTAGCATTATAACTGGGAGGTCAGAGGATATAAAAAACTAAATTACCAAAGCTTTCTAAATTCTCTCCAAAGGTTTTATTAACTGAGGTTCCTTACAAGTCTACATGTGATTCCCTAAATCCTTATTGGCTTGAGCTTGTTAAAGTTTAGCAAAATAAAAGATGAAAAATTGTCTTTTTGTTTTAATTAGAATTTTAATTAAGAGAAAGGTTGTTTGTTTTTGCATACATAATTAAACCCTGCTATTTCCCTTTCTGCCACTTGCCTGATAAAATTATTGGTTCTTATCCAACATACACAGGTGTGTTCGAATAAAATAAATTAAATAATGGCATACAAAAATATTTAGAGATTAAACTGAGAAAACTCCCCAGAAATAAGACATAACTCTACAGGCTTTATTATTATATATTATACTTATATATAATATAAATAAAATACTTTCTTCTAATTTAGTTTAAATACATCATCCTGGTTTGTTCTGAAACCACTGGTTGCCTGTTTGATGTTATATACCCTTGAACCACTTAGAAACTTTCTTTTATGTCATGGGCTACAATGTGTTCCTCAAAAATTCCTATGTTGAATTTCTAAATCCCCTTAGTATGTGACTGTATTTGGAGATACAGTCTTTAAAGAGGTGATTAAGGTAAAATGAGGCCATATGGAGATAAGCCCTGATCAAGTAGAATTGGTGTCCTTATAAGAAGAGGTGAGGACACAGATACACAGACAGGAACAAACATGTGAGGACACGGGGAGAAGACAGTATCTCCAAGCCAAGGAGAAAGGCCTCAGGAGGAACCAGCCATGCTCACGCCTTGAACTTGGACTCTTAGTCTTCTGTTATGAAGACTAAAGAGCTAGCAGTAAGCTCCACAGGTTTTCTTGTTATTAATAATAAGCTGAACTTTGTGAAAGTAAAGTGTTATGAACACATGGCAAACTTTTCACGTTAGGCTACTTTCATTTTATTCATTGACCTTCTGAAAACTAGGATTACTAGATGATTTAACTCATAGCATAATTATCTTCATAAAACTAAATGTGATAGGTTATAGAAAGCTATCATTTTCACTTTTACTCTTTCACAAATTATTGAGCCAGAGAAAAGTCCCTTTCTCTCTAGAGATAACACTGAACATTTATATGCTTCTCACACGTACGTTCCATAGGCTATATTTAACGTGCATTTTGCGGTGTTTCCCAAGACAGCAGCAAGACAGAACAACCAATAAAACCCCTAAAAGGAAAAATCTGAGCTCAAATGCATGCGATTTTACCTCCTCTACTTTAGTTATTTGATATAAATATTTTCAATTATCAGTCTTCACCAACTTTCTATTACTAACACATTTGGGGAAACATTACAGCTGTCTCTGCACTATTGATTTTCTTTTCACCTTTAATCTTTTTGATTCAAGAATAATCACAGAGTACTTTAGAAATTCTGTGAGTTTAAACACTGACTATAATTTCTGTTTTTGATAAAATGGGAGTAAAATCAGCCTTCTCTATCCGTGCATCCTGTATCTATAAATTCTGCCAACTCCTGATGGAAAATATTATGGGAAAAATTTTTAAAGTTAAAATAAAACAATGTAACAACAAAAATCCGGAAAATATCAATGAAATGGCTATTTACATAGCATTTACATTGTATTAGGTATTATAAGTAATCTAAAGATGATTTAAAGTATACAAGAGGATATGCACAGTTAATATGCAAAAAGATATTATGTAAGGAACTGGAGCGTGTGAGAATTTTAATTTCCCAGGAAGTCCTGGAGCTAATCCCTTGCAGATGCCAAGAGAGGACCGTACAAGTTTGACAACATATTTAGTTGTCTTAGGGATACTTTTATGCCTGTTTCTAATCAGGCCCCAATTGTTATATGTCCCCCCCTGGAATGTGTTTATGTCAATAGGCCTTCCAATTCCAATAGGACTTCCAATAGGTCTCTGATTCTCATTTATCTTGTGGATTATCACAAGACCCTCTGTTAATACAAAATTCAGTCTCTCTATTATGTAGATAATCTTTTTATTTTATTAATTATTATTATTATTGAGACAGAGTCTTGCTCTCTTACCCAGGCTAGAGTGCAGTGGTGTGATCTCGGCTCACTGCAACCTCTGTCTCCTGGGTTTAATAAGGGATTCTCCTGCCTCAGCCTCCTGAGTAGCTACGACTTCAGTCACCTACCACCATGCCCGGCAAATTGTTTTCTGTGTAGAGAATCTTAAATGCTAAAGTTCTGCTGGACATAGCAATGTAGGGAAATAATGAAGTCTTTAAACAACAGAATTGAAGTTTCAAGTGCAGAGGAAAAGCAGTGTATGTGTAAACTAAAAGCATTCAATAAAAAAAGAATTGTAGTACTTCCAAATGTAAAGTGTTTTTGTTTAGTTTTTTTTTTTTTTTTAACCAAATTCTACTGAGATAACGCACAGAAAACACATCAGAATTTTGGATAATATACATTTAAGTTTAGTGATTGTTTTTAATTATTCTTAACACAAAATCTAATTCACTTTATTATACTTTTTAAAATTTCTGAGTGTCCTTTCTCTTGAATCTGGTTTGGTTAACATCTTCTTTCTGGTTCCAGAGAAGAAAATCTTCCCATTCTTTTACAATACAATATGTTCTGCAAAAACAATGGAACCAGCACCTGTGGTTTGTCTCACTTGGGTTAAGTCTACCTCTCAATCTTGTCATGGTCTCCCAAAATTCCAATCAGGCTTGCCATCTCCTCCATAAAATTTTTCTACCACCTTCTGCTGAAAAATTATTTGTCCCTTTACTGATTTTTTTAACACATAGTATACACATTTGTGTATTTTCTGAAACTGTTATTGTAATTCTTTAGCATACATTTTCCATAGAGCTTTACCTGCTGATATCAAAACATCGCTGACCAGCAAACAGTTTATATTCTCTTCCTGAGACGCCCATGGATGGTTGATCTTGTTGATGCTGTTTCATTGAACCAGTGATCATTTTTTTTGGTGATCACCTATACTCATGAACGGACAGAGAAAAAGTAGTGATAGGTTAGGCTCTTTGGCTAATAATATCAAAAAAAAGGGTTCCTTAACTTTCCAAATTAAAATCAAGTTCATAATATTAGCAGAAAAGCTAGCTTTTCAAGTTTTCTGTCTGAAAGTTGGTTAGTGGTAGCTAAGAAAAAGCATAAAAGTATACAGCACAAGTAAACATTTTCAGAAGAGGTTAAGAAATGAGCCTTCCTTAGTCACTGAAGGAATGGAGGTATTTCACCTTTGAACAATACTTTGCTCAGGAGGCAATAGAAGACTGTGACTTATTAGTTTACTTGAAATGCTCATGCCCTCACTGTTTTACCAAGCTGTTACATTAGATAGGAAACTGGATTTTGCCTGTGCACTACAGGGCCCAATATTTTGCATTTGATATTATGTGCATGCTTTTTTCCTCTAGTATTTAAAGAACATCACAGTGATTCTTATCCCAACCGTATGAATGATAGCTAGCTCTTTAAACTAACTTGATTTTTAAGCCACCTCATTATAGTTTTAGTGTACTGCATGTGTGAGAAAATAGTTGCCAAAGAATCCTGAATTTGTATATGGAAAGAGAAAGTATAGCTTTCTTAGACGGAAAGTATCTACCAGCTAATGTGATAATAATAGTACAATTCCTCCATCAAGCTCTTTTCAAAACAGTACCCCCTATATAAATATCTTGGTAAGGTCTGCAAATCTGTGAAGAAAAAAAGTGACAAAATACAATAAATTTATTTTGAATTAAAAATATTTTGATAATCTGAATTTTAACCAAAATTTTATACCTGGTATAAATCTAGGTCCTTAGGAAATAGAATCTACTCTAGGCAAAGATTAGCTATAATTGGAAGATGCCCTAAACATGCAAATACATAGTTTATCTTTTGTGCACTCAAAACAATAAAATACTAATGAGTCAAAATTTATGCTTTGATAAAAAGCACTGAATTCCTTGATCGTAATCCTTGTGGTAAAGCGAAACTGGACAGGATGTGTTTACATGGTAACATTGATATTGACTATCGGCTATGCAAGACATAGAGCAGGTTAAACAGCCTAAGCATCCTGAATTAGTAACATCATTCACAGAATTATTGTTACCTTATGCCTTAAACAGAGGTAGGTAGTTTGTTACATTTAGTGGGCATGTCGACATGGAGCATGCATTCAAATTCTGTTGCTAGAATTCAATTTAAATGCTTTGCTGTGCAAAATAAGACAGACAATAAATAATATTAAGTGCGGGGAGGCGACGGAAAGAGAAAAAAAAGGACTCTAGTTAATTGACTATCTCAGGCCATGGCATAAATTAAACTTGCGCATCTATAACCAATTATTTCAAGTCTTTTTCAAGTTTTATAACATATAACTGCTTTAATATAAATAAGGGTAGAAATAACATTTTAAAAAAGAATGCTGCCTATAAGAAGCAATAGCATAATAACAATAATTTTTATACTTCTAAATAGCTCTTCTCTGCCAATTCATGAAAACTTGGTTGAGTGATAGCTAAAAATTCAGACAATATGAGTGTTTGCAGGCATTAATGAGATGTAGCTTTTCTCCTGTCACACTGCAAATATAAATTCAATCTTGTTATTTTTCTTGTTGAATTACATAGCAGATAGGATAGTAGATGCTCAATAGAATTGAGGCTCGGAAAGCTTCCGAAATTTCAACATGCTTTTCTTTGAACCAGAAAGATGGAAAAAGAAGCCAGGAAATAAAGTGCTTTCCTGTATGCTTGTGCTAAATTGTCAGGAATTAGCACTCATTTTCCATCCTTAAAGCCCTCCACGAGGGCTCTCCTACCCCTTATCTCAGGGAGGAGCAGTTAATAAAGGGGATGCTAGGAAAAAAAATGAGCACCCTTTTGGGATGAAAGGAACAATGGACCTGATAAAGGTTGGGTTTCTGGTTTCCCCTGTCCTCTCACCTCATCCGCCTCTTTTTTGCCACATTCAAGTACTCACCTACGATAACGATACCTCTCACACTTCGTCCAGTCTGATTGCTATTTGCACACTTCCAGTGGTTTGCTTGAGCCGAAAAAGGAGTACTGCATGTGAATGTCTACTCTCCAGATGGAAAGCTTCTCTACGAAAGTATCGTTAAACTCTCAAGACATGGAGAGGTATGGAGAGATGAAAATGGAAAATTCTGTACTACATTTTATGTCTCAAGCATTTTTAGAAGTTATTTTAGTGGACAAGAAAACCGTGGTGCATGTATACATTGGAAACAAATCAGAAATAAAAAAGAAACAAGCTATTGATATATGCAAAAACGTGGATGCATCTCAGCTTGTGGAGAGATGAAGTCCAATTTTAAACATCCCACTGGTCCCACTGAGGAAGGGCTGCTTGTTCCTCTCCTGACAGCTTACAAAAGAAAGTTTGACCTTGTCACCTTCCTAGCTTGAGAAAAAATCAATTACCAAGCCAAATGCCAGAAACATCAGTGCAACCTAGTTGCCTGTCATGTCTATTAAGCAGAAACATGATTTGCTTCCAACACTGAAAGAAAGGAGAAATAATCAGTCCTCTCTTATCCACAATTTTGCTTTCTGCACTTTCAGTTACCAACATCACTGTACTATTAAATATTTTGAGAGAAAGAGAGAAACAAAACTTATGTAACTTTTATTACAGTCTTTTGTTATAATTATTCCATTGTATTAGGTACTATTGTTGTTAGGTATTATTGTTGTTAATGTATAATGTGCCTAATTAATACATTAAACTTTATCATAGGCATGTAAACATAGAGAAAACGTAGTATATATAGGGTTCAGTACTACCTGCGGTCTCAGGCATCTGCTGGCGGTCTTGGAACATATCCCTCATGGATAATCCATGACTACTGTAGCACGAGTATGCTAGAAACTCATCAACATTTGTCTCCACAATGATTTTTTTAGGGGAGGCAAGTGAATAGTTATGTCATTAAATGAAATAATTCACCTTGTCTGGGAGAGTCATTTGGAAGATATAGACACAGATACAGATACAGACAAATCTTATTTCCAGGTGATTCATTTGGGTTACAAATACTCACAGATTCCAAATAGACATTCTAAAATTTCCTCCAAGCCAGGCATGGTGGCTCATGCCTGTAATGCCAGAACTTTGGGAGGCCAAGGTTGGAGGATTGTTTAACCCCAAGAGTTCGAGAACAGCCCGAGCAGTATAGTGGGACTCCATCTCTACAAAATACAAAGATTAGTCGAATGTGGTGGCACATAACTCTAGTCTCAGCTACCTGGCGGACCGAGGTAGGATCACTTGAACCTAGGAGGCAGAGTTTGCCATGAGTCCTGATCCCACCACTGCACTCCAGAATGAAACCCTGTCTCAAATAAAACAAAATAAAATAAAATGGATGAATTAATTAATTAAATAAAATTTATCCACTGTGACCAAGTTTTTGGAGGCTATCTTTGGTAGTGTTCTACAGCTCTACCCAATGACAAAATTCGTTATTCATCTACATCAATACCTTTCTAGATAAAGATCTAAATACGGGAGTTTTGCACCATGACATTTATAATAGCACCAAAAATCTTACTTCTGCTCTATGCAGCCTATTTACTGCTAAGGTGGAAAACAGTAATTCATTCTTGGGTTTTTAAATACCAGATGTTTTGTCATTTCTTAAAATAAAAATATGCAATCCATTGTAATGTTTGCAAACAATAAAACATAAGCTTGGTTATGGCCTGAAAGCATTAAAGTGTTAAAATGGTATATTAGCTGTTTTCTCAAACATGGCCTATATCTTAGAATTTTATATGCCTGTAGTTCTCTGTGCAAGCAAACTGGAAACCAGAACTAAGGGTTATCTCCTGTGAAATTAATGAGTATCATTTCAGATGGCAGCTCTCCTTAAAAACAGGATTCTATGTCCAGAAGATAGGATATGAAGCTCTCTTGGTAAAATGTAAAATGAATCACACTCCATCATTTATATGAATACCATGAGATTATTCTCTTTTTCTTTGTGGGACGAAGCAAAAGCATATCTAATAAGTTCAAAACATTGTTTTGCTAATATGTGGTTTGTTATAATGACACACAGTTTCTCATGTGTAAATATATTTTTTGAATCTTAATAATGCTAAAATCACCTGATACTTTGTTATTATTGCTACAATAGAAAATATAATTTTTAAAAAACAATTTTATTGCCTTGTTTTAATTTATTTATACGATTTGAATGAGTTTGCCAGAGATACCACTACAAAATACCACAGACCGGGCAGCTTAAACAATAGAGATATATTTCTCATAGTTCTGGAGGCTGGAAGCATGAGATCGAGGTGACAGAGGGTTGGTTCCTCCTGAGGCCTAGCTTCTTGGCTTCTAGACACTATCTTCTTGTGCTCTCACATGTTTGTCCCTCTGTGAGTGTCTGTGTCCTAATCTCCTCTTCTTATGAGGACACCAGTCTTATTGGATTCGGGTCCACTTTAAATGACTTCATTCTAACGTGATTATCTCTAAAGGTCCTATCTCCAAACACTGTCACATTCTCTAACGGCAGGTTAGAGACTTCAAGTTATAATTTTGGAGCCATATAATTGAGTCTATGATGGTACTTCAGTGGAGAGATGTGTCGCTTGTCCCTTCTCACCTCAACACCCATCAAGAAATTGTCTTGTTCCTCTACAGAGCACCTGAGCCACCCTAAGCTGATCGGATCACTTTCCGGACATATGCCTCTGTGATGGGAGACAGACCCAAATTCTTTGGAGATTAGGTCTCCTCCTCTAAGATAACTCAGCTTTTCACTTGGAAAGAATAAGCAGCTAATTAGATTGACAATTAAGAATTATGGCATAGAGTAGTATGTCCCAAGTTCTAACATGCATAGAGATTACCTGCAGATCTTATCACAAGGCATACTCTGATGAGGTAACTCTGGGCTGGTTCTGCATTTTTAACAAGCTCCCAGGTGAGGCTGATTAAGCTGGTCCAAGGTCTGCACCTGGCATAGCACAAAAACACAGCTACGTATCCTGTGCATTGAGCTTTTGGAGGTTTGAAGATACTCCAACCAGCAATCTCTCCCCACTTCCTCAAAGGTTCTAGTTTAATTGGTTTTGCAGCAGGGTGCAGAACTGCAACTATCAAGGGTAATAGGTTTAGCCCAAGGGCTACCACTTCTGTGGAGGCTTAGTAAGTTACTCAACTTTTATTGCCTAACATTCCTCATCTTTGAATGGAGTGATCACTAAAAATGCCCACCTCCAGCTAGGCACAGTGACTCACACATGTAATGCCAGCATTTTGGGAGGATTGCTTGAGGCCAGGAGTTCGAGATCAGACTGGGCAACCTAGCGAGACCCCATCTCTATAGCAATTTAAAAAAATTAGCCAGGTGTGGTGGCTGATGTCTATAGTCCCAGTCCCAGCTACTCGGGAGACTGAGGTGGAAGGATTACTTGAGCCCAGGAGTTCTAGGCTACAGTGAGCCATGATTGCACCAGTGCACTCCAACCTGGACAGCAGAGTGAGACTCTTATCTCATAAAAAAACACCCACCTCAAAACTCTGATGCAAATTATTTACCATAGTATTCACAGTTTAAAAAAAAATCCTGAGATATACTGAGCCACTTATAACTATTTGCTTAACTATTCCTCAAGAGTGTTTATTTCTTGATATTGTCATCATATTTCCTCCGATGGCTAAATGATCTGAATAATATTTATAACAAAATCTTAAGTCGTGGGTTAGAACCTCAAGTATGCTTATAAGAAATACTTTACATAATGCTCCACAATAAGAACTACAGTATCTACATGATGACTTATATTGAAATTGAACATAAGAAATCATTTAAATATCATTTTTTTAAGATGGAGCGTCATACTGTCGCCTGGGCTGGAGTGCGATAGCATGATTTTATCTCAGTGCAACCTCCACCTCCTGGGTTCATGCGATTCTCCTGCATCATCCTCCTGAGTAGCTGGGACTGCAAGCACACACTACCTAACCCAGCTAATTTTTTGTATTTTTAGCAATTAGCATTGTAATTCCCAATGTTGGGGGGGGACCTGATGGGAGGTGATTGGATCATGGGTATGGATATCCTCCTTACTCTTCTGGTGATAGTGAGTGAGTGATCACAAGATGTGGTTGTTTAAAAGTGTGTGGCACTTCCTCTTATGCTCTCTCCTGCTGACATATGAAGATATGCTCATTTCTACTTTACCTTCTGCCATAATTGTAAGTTTGCTGAGGCCTCCCAGCCATGCTTCCTGTATAGCCTGCAGAACTGAGTCAATTAAACATTTTTTTTTCATAAATCACTCAGTCTCAGGTAGTTCTTTTTAAAGCACTGGAAGAACAGACCAATATGGAATTGTTCTGTATCATGACCATCTCAAGAACAATATCCTGGTGGTGCCATTATGCTTCAGTTTTCCAAGATGTTACTTTGGGGGAAATTGGTCAATGGAATCTGTATTATATTTTACAACTGTCCTGAATCTCCAGCTATTTCAAAACTCAAAAAAAAATGTTTAATTTTAAAAAGTTTCAAAAATGCAATGAATTGACCTCAGGAAAAAGTTCAACTAAAGTTAATGCAAATATAGGAAAATACTTATTTTCTATCAACGTTGCAAAACACTGTCTATTCTGAGGAGGCATTTTCTTGACTTTAAATGTTTATCAGCAAGAGCTTGGCCTGGTTCCTGTCTCTTAAACATTATGTTGTAATTCACAAATAGAGATGAAATGTTGTTTTCTTCTGGTTAGAGCCAGTCTGTTTTTCCACCTAAGTCTTTTTTTTTTTTTTTGTTATTTAGCTGGTGAGCTACTCACTTGTAACTTGTTTCTCCATTTCTAACTCAAATTATTTGTACACCTGCAAAGTTGAGAAATGCAGGTTAGAGTTAACTTTTCAAGTATAAAATCAGTCTACCAAAGGATCTTTTAACTCTCAAGACAGGATATTGAGAAATGAAGTCCCATTTGAATTGTTCCGAAGATGCCCCTTTTGGTGGCAATGAAATATGAACTGTAGACGTGTGTCACAGGAAAAGTGGAACTAAGTTTGCAATAAGGAGCAAATGTCAAACATGTATTTAAACTCCACTTTTTAATTCACTCTGACAGTCTGCAAATTAAAATTTATTTTTAAAATTATGTTTCTAAATATTTGTCTTCTTTCAGATTTTCCAACATCCATGATTCTTGTGGGAGTTTTGTTGTAGCATGCAGCTGCGTTTTATTCTGCTACGAATAAAACAATAATGTGATATTTTATTGGTAGAGTTAATCTCTTGTGCTTTCTGCAATACATTATGCACAATGGTACATTTGGTTTCCTTTAGGTCTCTTTATAAAAATTATATATGAGGTCAACACAAAATCTTATTCTCAAGCCCACGAGGAAGAGACTATAACATTTTGCATTTTTGATTTATCTGCAGGTACAAAGTTAATCTTTTGTCTAGGTTTTTCAACCTTTGACATTTTAATCTGTTTCTGGGGAATCTCATGGGATGTTTTAAAGCAAAATATAGTTCAGTTAAAAAAAAATTGAGGCACTTATTTTTCCGGAAATAAAATTTAAGAAGAAGAAAACTCAGCATGGTGGCTGACACTTGTAATCCCAGCAAGAAACTGAAACAAAGAATTTTTTTTTTTTTACCTCTCTCTTCTTTCAGTAAAGGAGACTGGAAAGGACAGATTCATTGTTTGTGGATTAGACAAAGAATATCAAAGAGAGAGTAAGCCAAGATGGCGGTGCCAGTCTTAAGACTTGGAGAGAGGATAGAGAGAAATAAACCAGTTGGAAGCAGACAGGTAGCTACAGGGTACACCAATGTAATGTTCATCTATTCCTGTAACACACTATATGCAAATGTAAGATACGGTAAGCACAGAAATTGAAACTTGTCAAGTATCAGGGCACAATACAAATTAAAGAGAAATGAGTACCTATTGCATAAAGAAATATGTGGAGTCCTTCTTAGGGAAAAGGAGTCAGGCTGGTGAGATCAAGGGAAAGCAAAAACAGAAAGAAGATAAGCTGTAAGTCTGTCTTTCTTCATAGTCCAGGACACATAGCCCCCCTGGACAAACAACTTACAATCTTCCTGTGCCCAACTATCACCAGATATCTGCAAGTTAGCCCACTGCAACCGTGACATTATCACTACTGCATGTAACACTCTTCAGTATAAACATCATTCTATAAAATTCCCAGCAAGCCTTTGTTTCCTGACAGTCAGCTCCTTTCTGGCTGGTCTGCCCATTTCACACTTTCAATGTATTTTCATTCTTTCTCTAATAAATCTGCCTTTCCTTACCTACCATTATCTTGGTAAATTATTTTGCTACCCTTGCATTACCAGCCCCAGAGGATTGCCACTCACCCATGACAAAATACAGAAAATCTAACATGATGCATGGAATTATATAGTGGCAGATTAGAGACTGAATATATGAAACATGTCAATTAATGTGCAAGGAGCTTAACTCGCTTTCTGAGAGAGAGAGAAAAAAAATCAATGGGATAATACAGAAGAACCCAATAATAGGCCATCCACAAGAAATATACCTAAAATGAAGTTATTCAGAAAGGCTAAAAAAAAAAAAGGAAGAAAAAAAATTGTTCTTCCAAAAAGACACATGCACTTGTATATTCATTATAGCATGATTCACCATAGCTAAGATGTGGACTCAACCTAGATGCCCATCAACAGTGGACTGGATTTAATAATAATTAAAAAAAAGTGGTACATCTATACCATGGAATATTATGCAATCCTAAAAATGAGAAAAATAATGTTCTTTGAAGAAACATGGATGCAGCTGGAGGTCATTATCCTAAGCAAATTAGTACAGGAACAGAAAACCAAATACCACATGCTCTAACTCTTAAGTGGGAACTAGGCATTAAATTATCAAGGAGATAAAGATGAGAACAGTGGACACTGCGAACTACTAAAGGGGAGAGCATAGAAGGGTACAAGGGCTGATAAATTAACTTTCGGGTACTAGGCTTCCTACCTGGGTGGCAGAATTATTTGTACCCCACGCCTCAATGTCACACAATACACTCAAGTAACAAACTTGTACATATACCTCTTGAACCTTAAATATAAGTTGAAATAAAAAATAAAAGAGAAGAAAAGCAATAGTAAGCCTTTTCCCTAGATATGACAACTAAAAATGTCTCATAGAACTAAAAAGTAGAAAAAAGGATACTAGAAAATGAGAAGGTTAGGAGCAAGGGAAGATAGGGAGAGATTTGTTGAAGGACACAAAATTACAGGTACATAGGAGGAATAAATTGTACTGTTCTATAGCACTGTAGGATAACTATAGATACTGAATGTTCCCAACACAAATAAATGGTACATGTTTGAGATGATGGATACACTAATGACCCTGATGTGATCACTATACGTTGTATGTATCAGAACATCCCTGTGCCATGTGAATATGTAGAATTATTATATGAAAATTAAAAATTAAATTTAAAGGTTTTTTTAATGTCTCTAGACTTTGCTGCATGTCCCATGCAGGAAGCTAAATCACCTTAGGCTGAAATGACTGCTCTATGGGATTATGCCTGAGCAGAAATATTTCTACACAAGCATTTATTTTTTTATTTAGAGACAGGGCCACACTCTGTCACCCAGACTGGAGTGCAGCGGCATGACCTTGGCTCGTGCTGCAGCCTCTGCCTCCTGGGTTCAGTGGGTCCTCCCACCACAGCCTCCTGAGTAGCTGGGACTACAGGTGTGCACCACCATGCCCAGCTAATTTTTTGTAGAGATGAGGTCACACCACGTTGCCCAGGCTGGTCTCAAACTCCCACGCTGAAGCCATCCACTCTCCTTGGCCTACCAAAGTTCTGACATTATAGGCGTGAGTCACCACAGCTGGCCTGTTTTTCCTTTCTATTTACTGTGTTCAAACTGGTTCTTGGTAGGCTTTCCCTGATTCTTTTAGTGGGCTTTGCATAACTACTCTTTGCTCATCATAGGCCTAATCTACTTATCTGAGGACCATCTACTTACTGCATTTCCACATTTTATTTAATGCCTTACTATATTATATTAACTTTTGTTTACAACATTTAAAATATGTTAAATACATTATTGTTTTGATTTGTATAAATGTACAAGGTACAAGCTCAATTTTGTTATATGGGCATGATGCATAGTTGTGAAGTCAGGGCTTCCGGTGTACCCATCACCTGAATAGTGTACATTCTGTCCCTTAAGTAATTTTTTAACCTCCCACCTCTCCCAGCTTCTCTCCCTTCCGAGTGTCCAATGTCTATTTTTTTCACTCTCTATGTCCATTGTACACATTACTTAGTTGCCACTTGTAAGTGAGAACATGCAGTAATTGTCTTTCTGTTTCTGAGTTGTTTAGGGTATTTAGCCATAATAAAATATTTTTAAAATAAGACTACAGTATTAGTCTATTCTCACACTGCTAATAAAGACATACCCAAAACTGGGTAATTTATAAACAAAGAAGTTTAATGAACTCACAGTTTCACATGGCTGGGAAGGCCTCACAATCATGGCAGAAGGCAAATGAGGAGCAAAGTCACATTTTTCACGGTGGTAGGCAAGATAACTTGTGTAGGGGAACTTCCCCTTTATAAAATCATCAGATCCCATGAGACTTAGTCACTATCACGAGCACAGCATGTGAAAGATCTGCCCCCATGATTCAATTACCTCCAACCAGGACCCTCCCATAATACATGGAAATTATGGGAACTACAATTCAAGATGAAATTTGGGTAGGGATATAGCCAAACTATATTAACTACTCACGAGTCAATTTGGCCAATCAATGAAGAAGAAAATACCATTTTTTAAAACATGTAATAACTAGATATGTGCTTCTCCATCATGCTAACGTAAAAGACTTGTATACCTTAAATCATCTAAATTAAGTAGGGTTGTTAATTAAATATTATCTAAAATGACTCTATCACGATAATTTACTTTACTTGAGAAAATATCAATATCATATGTAGTATGGTAACCTGTCATTCTCTGATTTGCTGTGTGACTTTTCTCTACTGATTTACCTTCTGAGTGACAAATTTGTGTGACCCACAGTCATAAGGCGATCCCTTCAGTTTGATAGTAATGTGTAACTTACAGGCTTCATTTTACTTAAGAACTCACTTTAAAATTTTATGAAAGAAGATTTTCTGCTCACAAGTCAAAGATTATTCCTAATGAAGGCATATAATCTTAACCAAATAATAATTGAAATATATAAGGCATCCTTGTCATCGTGCTTTTTTTTCTTCAGATTTTCATTAATTTGATGGTAAGCTGTAATTTTCAGTTTCCCTTGATGCTAAAAGTATACCTTGCTTATATAATTGATGTGACTTTTATTCTTCTATCAGCTTCATGAATAAGAAATCATCCATGGGTGTCCTATTTTCACGTTGTTCCCACAGATCCCTTTATCTGTGATAAAAATAGAGATAAATACCAGTGTCCAAAATGCAAGGAAAAAAGTAGCTGTTTTCTTGCAGAAATCTTTTCCTTGCATTACTGTGAAAATTAGTTATAGGTCAAGTGAAAAATGACCAAGTTATAAATTAATCTTCCAATCTGTTTTTGAAGTACAAACAATCTGTGAAATTTCTATTAGGGGCAAGTCAACTTTATCACATACACCCACGTATCCCAAAATTATAGTGCATTGTCTTGTTTTCTTCCCTTTCTTCCAACTTATTACATGGATATGATCACCTAATTGCTGGTATATGATTGCTCTGAACCAAGACCATAAGTTGTTTAAAAAGGTGGCTATGTTAATATGTTATGATTATTTTCATTCAGTTGTTAACTGGTCAAATTACCCATATTAGTCAAATGGTAAGTTTCAATCTAACATATCAGGAAATACGCATTCCTTAAGAAAAATAGATTTTATAGAAGGTCATGAAAATATGCATTCCTTAAGTAAAATCAGTTATCTAGAAAGTCAGTTTCATAGGAAATATATATATTTTTTCTTTATTACCTTGATTCTAGGGCTTTAGGAACTATACATTTTTAAAAAAGATATTGCTAGAAATGTAAGATATGAATCGAACTTCCATCTTTCCAAATAGTTGGTTTGGTGTCAAAAAAAATCTTTAGAAATCTTTTTAATAGTCATGGAAGGAAAAAAAAAAAAGAGAGAGAGATCATTTTCATTTTGTTTTTTTACTTTCTTTCATTTATATCAGTAGTCCAACTTATTTTAGGAACATGGGAACACACATTTACATTTATTTTAAAACCGAAGATGATAACTATTTAGATTATTACATACTGCTTCCAGAAGAAATCTCACATCAAGCTATAATTTCAATTTATACCATTTTCAACCACATACTTCATTAGCACTAGACTGCAGATTGGCATTTGCAAAAACAAAAGATAGTTATAAAAGAACACATTATTGTGGGTTTTTACATGAACATTATGGTCAATTAGAACCACAGGCAGATGATCCCAAATACAATCTCCCTCAGACAGATAAAAATTTATCTTATTTAAAAATACCAGTGGAGAATCATTTTGAAAACTATTTTCACAGATTAACACATACTCTTATAAATGCTTTCTTGTATATGATCTAGAATTCTAGCTGGGCATTGTGGCTTATGCCTGAAATCCCAGCACTTTGGGAGGCTGAGGTGGGGGGATTGCTTGAACCCAAGAGTTCAAAACAAGACTGGAAAACATAGTGAGACCTCCGTTTCTACCCAAAATAAAAATAAATAGCTGGATGCAGTAGTCTGTGCCTCTTCATAGGCAGTATGTTTTTAAAAAATGGTGGGATGGGTGCAGTGACTCGTGCCTGTAGTCCCAGCTACTCTGGACGCTAAGGCAAGAGGATCATTTCGGCCCAGGAGGTCAAGGCAGCAGTGGGCTGTGTTTGTACCACTGCACTCCGGCCTGGGTGACAGAGTGAGACCCTGCCTCAAAAATTAAAAAAAATACAATTCTACCTAAGAACTGAAGCTCAGCTGGTATCATTTATAAATTATTGAATAGTGATTGTGCTTTATATTCTTGGGATATACACTTTCCCCACATCTTTCTCAAGACTTCCCAATGATCACTTGTCTGAAAGTCTAGTTTCTGACACTTTATTAATTTATTTGACTTTTCTGAATCATCTTCCAGGGGACAGTGGGTTTTGGATCAAAATGAAGTTGATTCACTAACTGAATTCATCACTTATACGTTGAATGGAATTGTGCAAATTACCTAGCTTATCATAATTTGGAAATGTGTAAAATTATGACAATTATACAAATCTTATTTTCTTTTTTTCAAACAAATAGATTGCCCTTAATTAATCCATGTCTGTTGTGGGAATTAGAGATATTAATTGAAAAGTACCCACTAAGGTGATTGACCTCATCTAGCCACTGATATAGGAGAACGTGTAATTATTACTGTGATGTTCAGAGGATTTTGCCTACAATTCCTTTTACCCATCAAAATTAAGGGCACAGTGGCTCACACCTATAATCCTAGCACTCTGAGGCTGAGGCAGGAGGATTGCTTGTGGCCAGGAGTTAAAACAAGCCTGGGCAACATAGCAAGAATCTGTCTCTACAGAAAATTTAAAAATTAGCTAGGCATGGTGGTGTATGTCTGTAGTCCCAGTTACTTGGGAGGCTGATCCAGGAGAATTGCTTGAGCCCAAGATTCTGAGGCTATAGTGAGCTATGATCACACCACTGCACTCCATCCTGGGCAATAGACTTTGTCTCTTAATTTTCTTTTTAATTAAGGAATAATTCCAAATCCAATAATGAGTTGAATGATATTATTGGCTCTATGCATTTCTATATTTTATCCTATGTCATAGTGACATATATGATAACCATAAATATTTCTGGTATAAGAAAATACATGTGTCTCAATTTTCTTGGAATTTGACCTAAAAATCTCTATACTTGCTTTTAAGGACTAAAGTTGATACCAATATTTTTAAAGCATGGAAAGAGCAAACAAAATGCATATATAAGAGCATATATAAGATACAATGTATGCAGAAAGAAAGAAGAATAAACATTATTCTCTGTGCTAGTATTATTTTAAGAGGAAATTGTATACAGATACTTATTTTTAATGCATGGTTTTGTGACAATGAAATGAATCGTACTTGTACAATGTACAGTTTGCACAAGTACAAATGGACAATTGTACAACTTCCACAATTCCGTTCAGCCTATATATGACCACCACAGGAATTATTGAGAATTATAAATGTTATAGTGTGGAGTGAAAACTCTGAGGATTATGTGCCTAAAACATTACCTGGTTTAATATTTAACAACTTTTATAAATGTTGTAAATATTTATACATTTTATAAATGTTTATAAAGCTAAAAGCTTATGGCAGAAATAAAGTTTGGGTATCTGCTGTGAGTTGAACTGTGTGATTTCTTTCCTTTTCCTTTCTGCAAAACTGATCACCACCAAAACTGTACATGTAAATTTCCTGCGATTTCATCGTTAGAATTTGCTTTGTACTTCATTTTAATATCTGAAATGTAATCTATAGGGTCACAAACATGTCAGATTTCAGGGTCGCCCCCTTGTTTATTATTTTAACTATAAAATTAAATTTGGGAAGTTGCCTTATATACATGGTCTAATGAATAATTTGGACTGTGAGTAAATGTTTTGATTTTTAAGTTTACCTTGAACTTTATCTGTTAGAAGTTCTGGAATATGCTGTGAGAATCCCCTTCCAGGGACGAGTCCCAAACTTTCTTGATAGATGCAGGTTCTCAATGAAGCCAACATTAAGTTACTTCCAGGGACCTACCTGGTCCACCTTCCAAGCTGCTTGGTTCTAATGAGGTCGAGACCATGCCTGCCATGACCTGTACCTGCACAAGGATTTTTCACACCTGACTGTCTGATCACCTAAGTCAGTTCTGCTTGCATATCTCACACAAGTGAGTTTAACTCAAAGAATGTAAGTTTGACATCTGTCTGGAAGATTAGCTGGAAAAATGTAAGTTTAGGTTTCTGAGCTATTTAGTCAAGCAGAAAAGTAGAAGGCAATCATAATAAAGTTTTCGAGATGAATACATGTTCAAAGAGGCAGCTCACATCTCTAACCACAGGTGGAGGTACCTTTTGCACCCCATGTTAACATGTCTTTCTGTCACTGAAGAAGTCAGGAGAAGTTCATGGAAAGTTGCAGTAGTCAGACTAGGGTTTCATGCTATGCTCAATTCAGAGTTGCTATTCAGACACATTCTCTATTTCTTTTCAGAAACAAATTAATACAAATGCTGGTGCCTGGCATATAGCTATTGTGGTAGCAAATGTCTTTGTTTCATTTTCCTTCCCATTTCTTTATTCTCTATCTCAATGAGCAACAATCCCTACCCTCGACAGTTGACTTTCACATAACAGTGTCAGCATTACATTTTTACCACCTTGGCAACATTAAGCCTTTGTGTGTCCACATAGATCTTAGAGGTATTTTTGTAACTTCACTATCTCACAATTCTTTACCCCGGTTTGCTACATTGATGCTGATGGAACCTGAAGCTTAGGATGTAGCAATATTCCAAATAAATGTGTAAGACTGATGCTTGACATAGAAGGGATGATAAAGTCCAAGTCTCTGTTTGCTAAGGCTGCCATATCAAAATACCACAGACTGGGTAGATTTTTTTTAAAAAACCTGAAATTTGCTTTTTCACAGTTCTGGATACTGCAAATCCAAAGTGTGGGCAGCACTATTTTCTCCTAAGGCTTCTCTCCTGGACTTGTAGACACTGTCTTCTCCCTGTGTCCTCACATGATTGTCCCTCTGTACTTGTTTTGTCCTAATCTCATCTTTTTATAAGGACAACAGTCCTATTGGATTAGGGCCTACCCTAAGGATCTCATTTAAGCTTAATTATCTCTTTTAAGGCCCTATAAATACAGTCCCCTCAGGGGTAAGGGCTTCAACATATGAATTTTAAGGAGACCCAAATCAGCCCATAAGAGTCTATGAAAGATCAGCAGTCTGAACCATCTGTGAAATATCTAGTTATCCACAACCATACAGTATATCCTTCATTTCACCTGTAAATATAAATGAACAGAAATACATATTCATACTCTACGTGCTGGCTGGCTTTGCATGGTGCCCAGTGGGAGAAAGTCTCACCATTTGTTTTGTTCATAGAACGAACACCTCTTTCTTGTAAGTTTTGTCACTCAGCAGATTCACTGTTGCGTGAAGTGCATATAACAGGTCATGGTTCTGATAGGATTAGTGGAAAGCCCCACTAGGATCATTATAATGAAATCTCTCATTTATGAAGGGAAAGGTCATGCCATTTTTGCTGTCTTTTCATTTTGGATAAGAGCTGCCTGCTTTTTACAGGGTCCTGGTAGAGATTGTTCAGCTCACTATCAGATTCGTGTGGTCATACATCTTGAGGTACACATCAGAAATTAGGTGTTTTCCAACCCAATGAACAAGTGAGCCCAGGGACACTCCATTATGAAGGGGAAGTAGCTGTATAACGTAGGGATCAGACAGGTCTAGTAGATATAAGTTGTTTGAATGAGCAAAATGTTCACATTTACCAATGTGCCTTCTCTTGCATGTGGCCTCTTCACGGCCCCATGGAAAGATACCAATGATCATATGTTTCTCCAGAGAAACAGAACTAATAGGAGATAGACAATTGGACAGATGAATACATGTATAGCTAGCTGGGTGGATGGATGAATGATAGATAAATCGATAGATGAAAGATAAATGAATGAATGAATAAAAAATGTATGGACGAATAAATAGATGATGAATAGATAGATAGATAGATAGCAAGATAGATAAGATTTATTATAACACGTGTCTCACATAGTTATAGGGGCTTAGACGTCCCACAACCTGCTGACTGCAAACTGAGAACCAGAAAAGCCTCTGATGTAATTCAGTCCAAGTCTGAAGGTTTGAGAGCCAGGGGTCATGATGCCAGAAGTAAGGAGAAAATGGATATCTAGCTTGAAGATAGAGACTGAATCCACCCTTCCACTGCCATTTTGTTCTATCTAGACGCTCAACAAACTGGCTGATGTTTACTGACATTGGTGAGGGTAGATCTTCTTTACCCAGTTTATCAGTCTGCTCTCACACTGCTATAAGGACATACCCAAGACTTGGTAATTTATAAAGGAAAGAGGTTTAATCAACTCAGAGTTCCACAGGGCTAGAGAGGCCTGACAATTATGGCAGAAGGTGAACAAGGAGCAAAGTCACGTCTTACATGGCAGCAAAAAAGAGAACATGGGTAGGGGAATGCCCCTCTGTAAAACCGTAAGATTTCACGAGACTTATTCACTGTCACAAGAACAGCATGGGAAAGACCCACCTCTCATGATTCAGTTACCTCTCACCAGGTCCTTCTCACAATACTTGGGAATTGTGAGAGCTAAAATTCAAGATGAGATTCGGGTGGAAACTCAGTGAAATCCTATCATCCAGTCTATTGTTTCTAATGTTAATTTCTTTCAGAAACACTCTCAGAGACACATCCACGAATAATGTTTTACCAGCTCTCTGGGCATCCCTTAGGTCAGACAAGCTGACACAATTAACCATCACATCAGGTAACAAAGAAAAAGCATATTCACACCAGGTTTAGATAGAAAGTCATGCTCTACAAATCATGAATAAATTGTTAGGACCTTTTTGTTGCTCCAAAAACAATGAGATATAAGGAGAGAAAATGATGCTTATTACAGGGTAGCAGGAGAATGGATGCTCAGAAGCACAACTGGGTGTTTATTGGATCAAATAAAACCCAACTGCAACCAGAGAAAAGTCACAGATCACATACACAGGAGTAATAATTAGATCAATACCCAGGTTCCCATCAGTAACATGAAGAAGCAATAAAATGCAAATGATGAGGGATTGTCTATCAATATAAAATTCAGAAATGGTAAAGAATATGCTTCAAAATGATGTACCAATAAGTGCATGTTTAAACAAACAAGTCCCAGGATAGTGTATCAATCATGATAGCTTAATAAATATGAGTGGGAGAAATGGAAGAGAGTAAATGAAAACAGTGTAATATGTGTAGTCAAAAAGAAGGAAAGACAGACAGATAACTAGATATAGATAGATGATAGATAGATAGGTAGATAGATAGATAGATAATCTATTATGGTTTACCAAAATGTAGAGCTCAAAAATGGGTGAAATATATATGTGAGTGTAATAAACTTCATATCCATCAATTATGATGTTCTGCCATATTGAAGTCTATCTTCTAAAACATGCGTGATTCAGAAACATCATCTCCCATCCCCTTTAGTTTTGCTTTATTTGTTCATTCGACCATCATTTTGTACAGAGACCTATGCTTGAGTTTCTGTCCTCAGAATGTCTAACAATTATGAAATAGGGTAGAACCTTTGGACAATCATATGTTCCAGGTGCCTGGGCCAATTCTGGTATATACCTCTTGTTCCAGCATAAGAGTTAATAGTTATTTCCCTCCCACGGTTGTTCTGTTATATGTAACACATTATAAATTCATTCTGTAGAAAAACCAAAGGATTAACTTTTTAATTCCAAATAGTTGAAATCAAATGCCTTCACTTTATCTGGGACCCATTAAAAACTCTGTTAGAGTTTCAGATGAAATCTGCTAGGCTGGCCAGGCACAGTGGCTCATGCCTGTAGTTCCAGCACTTCAGGAGGCCAAAGTGGGAGAATTGCTTGAGGCCAGGGGTTTGAGACCAGCCTGGACAACGGTATCAGTCCATTCTCATGCTGCTAATACAGACATAGCAGAGACTGGGTAATGTATAAAGGAAAGAGGTTTAATTGACTCACACTTAAACATGGCTGAGAAGGTGTCAGAAAACTTGTAATCATGGTGTAAAAGGAAGCAAACATGCCCTTCTTCACATGGCAGCAGCAAAAAGAAGTGCAAAGAAAAAGGGGGGAAAACCCCTTATAAAACCATCAGATCATGTGAGAACTCACTCACTGTCACAAGAAGAGTATTAGGGTAACAGCCCCCATGATTAAATTACCTCCCACTGGGTCCCTCCCAGGACACAGGATTATGAAAACTACAATTCAAGATGAGATTTGGGTGGAGACACAGCCAAACCATATCAGCAACATAGCAAGACAGCTTCTCTACAAAAATACAAAAATTAGTTGCGTGTGGTGGCACATGTCTGTAGTCTGAGCTACCCAGGAGGAAGCTGAGGTGGGAGGATCACTTGAGCCCAAGAGGCAGAGGTTGCAGTGAGCTGAGATCACTCCACTGCACTCCAGCCTGGTTGATGGAGCAAGATCCTGTCTCAAAGATTAAAAAACAAAACAAAACAAAATTAAAAATCTACTGGGTAGTCTACACTCTCTCTTAATGTTGCCTGGATATCACACACACACACACACACACACACACACACACACACACACACACACAATGTTTTTCTCCCTCTAAAGACTCTTACCATCCTCAGTACTGAATAAAGAAATAAACTGTAAAGAAGAGGCCCTTCATCACTTGGTTGTACTAATATAAGCCTATCTTTTGACCAAAACTAGCTGTCATTCCCTAGACAAAATAATCTTAGTTGTATGAGTTGGACTGCAAACTATCTCCAAGTTGCATACGTCTTTTTCAGTGTAAGAAACTTATCATTGTTTTCCCTTCACAAATTGAGAAAATACATTCCAAATATTTTAAAGGAAGAAAGGTGTTTTTATTTTATTTTTTTTACCTTTTTTATTACAGGGAAATTGAGTCAAAATCGAAGGCAGCAATGTGAAATGATTTGTCTGAAACATGCTGCATTAGTAACAGCAATAGCTGTGAAAACTTTTCTGAATAATTCTTGACAATTTAATACCACGAAATCCAGCTCCTCTTTCTTTGCTGCAGAGCTTTTTAAAGTCAGACATGAATCAGAGGCCTAGAAGCAATGATACCAATTAGTGAAGTCCTGTGACATGTTTTATTATTCTGCTTGGAAAAGAAAAGGGACCCTGGAAATAGAAATTGGCGAGGGGAACATTCATCAGGGCTCAGCTAGTATTACTCACTGGATTATGTACATAATTTTCTTTATAGGTTTTACATAATAGCCTCATTTTGAGCAAAATTATGAACTGACCAGCAAAAATGTTAACCATCTGAAAAAAATAAAAAAGAAAGCTGAACACAGTATTAACGGGCAACAACTTGAATTACTTTCTGAGTTTGGGGTTGTAACCTTGTAGCTCTCAGACAATGTTGCTAGTTGGCAGAGGGTTTACAGTCTGGGATTAATTTATAATATATCAAAGCTGCATGAGTCTGTATTGATATATACAACTGGTGTCCATGGTTTCTGCCCACTTGTTCCAGACTCAATGTCCTTAGGAGAGCAATTTATGTGTCCTTGATTAACATTATAGGAAAAGCTTTGATTTTTTTTCTTACTTAATATATTCTTTTAATTAGACACTACTACAATTTATTTTTCCCCTCTAAAGTAATTGTTTTTTTTAAAGCTAGATAATAAAATCTGAATACAATTTGTGGCTGCAGAATTTAAAAAGCAACACTCCCCCTTTTAAAATTATGCATTAGTTTCTTTTACAATAATAGGCTCTAAAGATTGTAAACTCATTTCTAGAATGTTTGCCCATTTGTTTGAAATTTATCAGATAATATATTCCATTTCACAGGATACAAAGATAATTTTCCCTTTAACTCACAATTATTTATTCTCAGATCTTTATTTTGGTTTTACATAGATTTGTTTTCAGTTAAAAATTCATTCAGTTAAACAATGATGGCATCTTATTTTTAAGCAGAAAGAATAACATTTATCCAAAACAAATTTTACAAAATAGAAAAATAGCATTTATTTAATTGAGTGAAGAATCTTTTTTATATTTTAAGATATATCATAAGTGCCAAATTTCTTGGAATCTGCAAATTTTAGTATTTGCATGTTAAAAATCACATTATGTAAAAATTTCAAGTCTAAAAAAACCACTTAATCACTCTTTCACACTAAATAACATATAGAAAGATTTTTAATCTTGCAAGTATGTGATAAAATAAGGGTGCCTAACCTGTAAACGAACTAAGATTGCTTATTTTGACTCCAAGGAAATTACGTGCTTTAAAACAAATCTAATTATTTGTTGGAGATAAACAAACATGACACTCAAAAAAAAAAGTTCAATTTTCTGATCTCATTATTTTGTTTAACGCGTTTAACGAGAAGAGCTGATAGATGTCAAATTTCCTGGATGTTTGTAAGACTGAATATTACAGTGATATTTTTTAACCTAAAGTATTCTAGAAAATGAATTCAGGTCACAAAGATTCTATTGTACTTGCCATTTATAGTAACAATGGCTGATACTATATGTGAACTGAAATTTTGCACTTTTTTTAACCAGTATAGGTAATAATAATAGTCATAATATATAATAAAAGTAATAATAATATAATTATTATACAAATGTATAATTGTATTATATACATATACAATGACAAATAATATAATTATAATATAAATATTGTATTATATAGTATTTGTAATGTAATGTACATGATAATACAATAATATTATATACTTACACATGATGACAATAATTATTATGGCAACAGCAAATATTTCTTGAGCATTTATCTTATACCATTCTATTCAAAATATGCTATAGGAATCAGCACTTTTAATCTTCATTACAATTTTATAAAGTAAAGGAAATTATAGTTCCAATTTAAAGATAAGAAAACCTAGACACAGAGAGGTAGATAAACTGATGGAGATACAGACCTTTATCATGTACAGAGATTTGATATCATAATTAAATTCCTTTTCATGGTTAATAAACAGTTGCTATGTCATGATTCACATTCATGAAAAATGCAAGTATTTATCATTTCCTCTTTGACCAAGAAGGAAATTCCTGCAGTTGAGTTGTTCAATCAACAAACTGTATTGAAAGAACTGGAGAAAGAATAGCACAGTTATACTGTCATAGGATTACCTTACGGGTATAACTTTTTCACTTGCATCTCACTTTATGCAAGTGAGATGCAACTCACCTAAAATGCAACCACTGTTAAGCATTCATTTCATTACGTTTACCAAAGCAGTAGAATATCCACTTATGAGAATTGTGCAAACAGAGAACAAAGATCACAAAATGATTTGATGTATGTCGCTGTTTTAAGACCTTAAAGGGACCATTTATGTGAATGATGGCTTTCCCAACTTATACCCTGACAAACTTTTGGTTTAACAGTTTAACATAACCTATTTGTTGTAGCCATAACTTGGCACATGATTAAAATTAATTTTTAATTTGGTAGTTGTGGCAGAAACTGTGTTAACATATTGAAATACGATATCAATGCAAGTCAGAAACTGAGTCAGCCTGCAATCTATTCCTTACCCTCTAATTTTACAGAGCATGCTCATTCCTTCTTCATGCTATTTCCAATCAACTACGTGCTCTGTAAAGGAAAGTCTTTCTAAGAAAGAAACAAATACCCATTTTCAATGTTTGGGGGCATCCGTGAACTGTTTCTAATTTGGGCATTAGATTTTGCAATGGAGAAATGAAAGAAAAGAAATAATTTTGAAGATGGGTTGACCAAAAGGAAGAGTAAAATAGATTCAAATTTTAGTTTGCTCTTAAGCAGGAATAACCAATCAGGAGGTATGACTGTAGCATGTGATGCTGTAGTATAATATAATTGTGGCTTGACTTTTAATGGCAAAAGGGGACAGACACAAAAGTAATATGGCTATTAAGGGACATAAATAGTAGGTAGGACAAACAAGAAAAAAATATATATATATATAATGTAGGTCAGTGTCCATCTAGCCATGACAGCAAAGATGACACACAACACATGAGAAAGGAAATCCCAGCCATCATACCAGGCATAGAAGTTGAGACAGAAGAAGAAAATATGAACAAGAATACCTGGAACCTGCTCCCTACCTCCAGGGCAGAAACAACAATATCATAATGTGGTTGATTTCACAGCGAGAATGAATCAGTTTGCTGCTTGAGTTTTAACCATACTTCCTCATGTAGGTAGCTGACTTAAAATATGCTTTACTCTCTCCAAAACTAAACAAGTATTTGGTAGGGATGGGTGGAAAGATACACAGATTTGATAAATGGATAGATAAATACATAGACAGATAAGATAGATACATGAGATATTGGATAGATTGAGTAGATAGAGAGAGAGACAGAGAGAGAGAGAGGTGGCAGATTAGATAGATGAGGCAGAGAGACAGGTAGGTAGATAGATAGATAGATGCATTGACAGATAGATGATAGATAAATAGATGAATGGATGGATGATAGGTAGATATAATAGATATAGATAGATGATAGATACATAGATACATACATACATACATAGATACATAATATGATGGATGAATTGATAGATAATTAAAGAGCATAGATGGATGCATGGATAGGCAGATGGATAGATGACAGATATAATCGATAGATATGATGGATGAATATATAGATAGATATGACAGAGGGATATATAGTTTGATTGATATGTGTACTTATATATCATATAAAATGAATATCTCCAATAAAGAATTATCTATCTTTTCATAGTTCATATAACAAAAAAGCCAACAACAACAGTACAGGTTGAGAAATTGTTTTGTGGTTAAACAATCTAAATAGTAACCTAATAGCACCCAGGTAGTTTCTCTCTGTGAAAAAGCCCTAACTCAACGAAGATGCAGAGAACCCATGGTCCAATGATCAGCCACAGAGAAAGAGAGCTTTTATATTCAAATAAGACAGATAGGTAGGTAGATGAATAGATAGATAGATAGATAGATAGATAGATAGATAGATAGATAGATAGATGTGGTGGCTCACACCTGTAACCCCAGCACTTTGGGAAGCCAAGACGGGCAGATCACCTGAGGTCAGGAGTTCAAGACCGTACTGGTCAACATGGTGAAACCCTGTCTCTACTAAAACTACAAAAATTAGCCAGGCATGGTGGTGGTTGCCTGTAATCCAGCTACTTGGGAGGCTGAGGCAGGAGAATCACTTGAACCCGGCAGTGGGAGGTTGCAGTGAGCCAAGATCCTGCACTCCAGCCTGGGTGACAGAGCAAGATTCCATCTAAAAAAACAGAAAAAGATAGATAGTTATAGATCGATGATAGATTTTTAATATAATGTCACTTAAAATTTGACTTTTCATTGATCCATAAAACTCTGTTATGCCTTTCTTTAAAGAAGGATATTTGCCGAAAACTGACTACACATTGAGTTGTTTAATAAAAACTTTCATATTGTGATATGACATATGAAAAAGCAAGATAAATATTGTTAACTGTTTATAGAGGGCCACCTGAGCTCCAGGTGCTGCTCGGCAGCTAGGGGAAAAACAAAAAAATCACGATATGATGGGTGTCCTCAACTGTCATAATCCAATGAGCATCAACACCAAAAACAAAGTGAGCTACAAAAACACGCTCTATGGAAATAATTCAGATTATGAACCTGGAATCACCCTGTCCCAGATCTTAGGAGAATTATGTTCATATGTATAATTCATCAGAGACGCTATAGATAGAATAATTTCATTACCTTCAGGTCAAACATTTTTATTAACTGAAATAAGTGAAAAAACGTATTAGTGGCATTTTAATTTTAAATTTGCTTAATTTGCTCATAAATATAAGTGCATTAACTCTAAGTAATTACATAAAATATGAATGTGTATGATGACAGAAATTAAAATGAAGCACTTGTCAGAGTGTAAAACATCATAGAATTACACATAAATGAAATTGTCTTCAGAAGTTTTTTGTTGTTCTTCACAAGTAGTAATGATTGCCTATCAGAAGGATGTTAAATTCTCTAATAAAATACACAATTTTATTTATAAAAAACTTGTTAGTTTATCAGAGAAGTTCCAAATATAAATTAAGTTTATTTTTTAAATTGGTTAAATTGTAGCCCCAGTGTGCTATTTAGAGGTCTTTTGAGCCATGGCCTTGCCTAGAGGAATATCACTTATCTTTCAAATCTGATTGAATTTTAAACTCTTTTTAGAAAACTTTTAATGTTATATTTATATTTGGATGATAGAAATATCTAAATAGAAATATGCCTGTACCTATAGTCTATAGAGATAGATAGATATAGTATACACATAATGTATATAGAGAGATAGTAATTTGTATGTATAGGAGCTACATAGTGTGAATAAAAATGTTATTTTTTCATATTTTTGTGAGAATTTGTAAATATAATATGCTTTTATCAATTATTTAGATATATACAAGGACATAAGGAGAATTAAGGTATTAAGGTAAAACAAATTATTGAGAGGTTTTTGTTTAAAACATACCTATTTGATATTTTTGAGTTTCTTTAGTATTTATTTCTTCAGTGAAGTAATTCTCATGTATGGCCATTAAAATAAATTAATACATTTCAATTTATTGATTTAACCAGTTTAAATCACTTATGTTAAAAATGATTTTAGGATTAATGATCATTTAAGAGTATATTTTCTTGAATTAGAAGTGAAAGTTATAACACAAGGTTTCTGTGATAAAATTACAATAAATAAAATTAATTTGTAATTAATTTTGAATAATTTATTAATAAAATTATTTTTAAAAAGTTAAATTTCTTAAAATGATAGTAGTTCTAAGTTGTTTCCCAAACTATGATAATACATTAGCAAAGCTAGAAAGGGACAAAAAAATTGTCTTTTACTGTTCTGTAAGGCTAAAATAAGGAACACACCAAGGCCTGTTGTGGGGTGAGGGTAAGGGGAGGAATAGCATTAGGAGAAATACCTAATGTAGATGATGGGTTGATGGGTGCAGTAAACCGCCATGGCACATGTATACCTATGTAACAAACCTGCATGTTCTGCCTGTGTAACCCAGAACTTATAATATAATAAATAAATAAAAAGGAAAGTGTCTGTTCACGTACTTTGCCCACTTTTTAATGGGTTGTTTGGTTTTTTTCTTCTAAATATGTTAAAGTTCCTTATAGATACTGGATGTTAGAAATAGATGAGTAGTTTGTAAAATCTTTCTCCCATTTCTGTAATTTGTCTGTTGTTCAATCTGTTGATAGTTTATTTTGCTGTGCAGAAGCTCTTTAGTTCTTAGATCACATTTGTCAATTTTTGCTTTTGGCATCTTTGTCATGAAATCTTTGCTTGTTCCCATGTCTTGAATGATATTTCCTAGGTTATCTTCCAGGGTTTTTATAGTTTTGGGTTTTACATATTACTCTATCTAGTGATCTAATTTATTAATATTTTTCAAATAACCAGATCCTGGATTTGTTGATCTTTTTAAAAAAATTTTTGTATCTCAATCTCCTTCAGTTCAGCCCTGATTTTTGGTTATTTCTTGACTTCTGATATCCAAAGTGTATCTCACTGTGCTTATCATACAGGATATGGACGACTGCGAATGGCAATTGATGATTTGCTATAAGCATTAAATTGCCATGCACACATAAATAAGTTATGTACATTATAAATGCCAACTATCCAAAACACAGTATTCAAGATATTGTCCTGAAGAGAATGCTTTGCAGGATATTTGCCCACAAAACTCATGATACATATCCACAAATTGTAGTGAATAGATCAGCTGGAGTTGAGATACCATTGAGAACACACAACTTTATCCAATCTATAAGTAGACTATTCCTACTTGAGTAAATTTTAAAAGCTGAAAGTACATTCCGATAAGTACCTGGGAATTTTCTCGTACTACTAAGCACCCAAGTTACTGCCCATTAATTTCCAGCTTTCTGGAATGAATCTATAAACAACACAGTTACTCTAAAAATAGATTTTTAAAGGACAGGAATAGTTCTGTCTTAATGTTCTCACCCCCTGAAAAGCAAAGTATTTATGGAAAGATTGGTTTAACACATTAAAAACAAAGATGCAATTACTCATGCCTTAAAAGACAAATTATACATCAAGCTAATGATGGTTGTGATCTAAAACCTTATAAAAATCGAACTTTCTTCTCATCCTAAGAATTCATAGTGCTTCCAAAACAGGAAATATCATCAACAAAGTGAAACATATTGAATCATTTTCTGTAGCAAATATAATGCTGTTAGAATATGGAAATTATTAAATGTGACTGAAAGCATCTGGAGTCAAATTTAAGTATAGAGAATCTATCCCCTCTCGGTGTTTATTTTCTGTGGTTTATTTTATTGTAATTGGTTGCTGTATTTATTTAATAGCATCTAATATGTGCCAAATAATAAGCTAAATAACAGAAAACTTAAAGTAGATAAGACATGCTCCCTGGCAAAAATGTGCTAATAATCCACCAGGGAGTTAAAAACACGGAGACATAAAATCTTGATAGAATGATTTCTCTGCATCACTCTGTATATGTAAACATTGCATAAGAGCACCAAGAAAAGGCTGAATGATTCTGACAAGGGCACTGGGAGAGAGAAAGTTAGGGAAGAAGAAAGACAAGATTATGACAGCGGAAAGCAAGTCAATTTTCTCCTTCAGATGGTTGCAATTATTTGCAAAATTAGATTTAGTCACTATCTGTGAAACTCAGCCATCGGAGATGTTCACATACTTCTTATATAGAAGGAATGGAATAAAAATACTGTGTCTATAAATAGGACTCTCTTGCTTTCTGTAAAGTTTAATTTTGGACATGTTTAGGATAGATTTCATTAGCATGCATTTCTGCAATTTTATGTTGCTTCACCATATGATTACAACAGAAGTAAAAATAATATCTGGAGTTTGGGTAAGAAAAAGATTGGAGAAGACAAGAAATGATTACAATTATGCTGCACATTTCAATAATTCTGTGCCTATTAATTCTACTGACTTGGAAAATTGAAATTTGAGAAAACCTCATTTTGCCTTTGGATTAAAATTGAGTAAAATGTGAAAAAATAATCACAGTTTGCTTATTTCACTTATTTTGAAAGAGTGAAAAGAGATCAATATAAGTAAAAGCAATAGTAATACCCAATATATCTTATTGATTACGTACTCTGTGCCTTGGATTTTAAGAAAGATGAAGTTTTGATCAGATGATTTTAACGACTAAGGCATGCACATTTTAAAGCCAAATGAGAGAGGTGAAACTCACCAAGTCCTGTGGCAATTAAATCATTCTGCCAGGTCAAACCTAATTCTGTAGGATTCCAAGATCCGTGTGTTGTACACCTTTGGAAATTAGAAAGTGAAAACAAAGTTTTAAAAAGATTCTGCTGTGGACTACAAAATCTATTACCATAATTAGTTGTAATAGGGGAAAACATAAAAGAAAACCTCAGATATACCACTTTCATTGCTGGATTCTCTGAATGTACCAAAACAATTTGCTTTGAATGGAATCAGGGTCTCTAAGGTGGTTTCTTTTATTTCTGGCACAAAATGCCTCATATAAGTTAATAGATTTGATAAATAGTTACATTATCTAAAATGTGTTTATTTTGGAAAACTCCTAAGTTTAATCATCAGCTAGAGTAATAGAATTTTGTTGAGCATAACATTTTTCTAATGCCAAAGTTATTTCCAAAATACTGCCTATGCCTATGAGATAAGAGACAATTACTAGTTTCATTGTACTTGTTGCAGAAAGCAAGTGTATATAACGTAGAAATAAAGATTATAGGGACTATATACTAACTAAAGAATTTGTTAAGGGCTTCAGTGATCCAGGATTTATTTCTACCACAGATGTCATTTTAACTCCCTATTTGGACAAAATGTAGGGAAGAGCAGGGATAGAGTTAGACCTTAACAGATAAGTACTTAGTAGAAAAAGGAGGAAAATCCAGGCAAAATGGAAAGATTAAAGCAAAGGTTCAGAGAATATTGTGTACAAGGGCCATCCAAGAAATGAAAACAAGACGTCTTTCAAAATGGTTTGAGAGTTGGCAAGAGGGACATAAATTTGAAAACATATACAAGCACCAATTCAGGGAGAACCTTGGATCTCAGATTAAAGACAAAATGAAACAAGAAACTTCGAATTTATTCCTTGAATGAGTGAAGGACAATGTAGACATTATAATACATATTTAATGAGTAGAGACATAATGTATACACAGTATATATTGTGCCTTCTCTACTGAAGGCAACATCTGCTTTTTTTTTCCTTTCTGAGACATTTAAAACTTTTGCAAATATTTCAGACATTTATCAAACAGTTAACATTTCAAGCATTACAAGTTTCACTCAACAGAGCCAGTTTCACCAAAACGAGACTTATGTATCTCCCAGGATGAATGCATTGGCAATTCTAAAGTCACTCAAATAACTTTTTGAGGGAATGTGTTTAGAATTTGTTTTTTACCCTTATTTTGCATTATTATAGAGCAGACATCAGTAAACTGCAGCCCATGTTTAAAATCGGCCCACTGCCTGTTTTCGTAAATAAAGTTTTATTTTAACTCAGCTACATCCACAGCATGCAGCTGTTCCATTCATTATGAATTGCCCATAGCTGGTTTTGCACTACAGAGGCCAAGTTGAGTAGGTGAAATTGAGACTCTATGGCTTGCAAAGACAAAAAGGTTTACTTTCTGTCCTTCCACAGAAGAAAAAGTTTACAGATCTCTGTGATAGAAGCTACAAGGTATATTTCAGAAATGCAATACATTTATCAGCAATGTAACCACTTTAGGGTGTCTACACTCTTCTCATCTTTACATTTTAAAACAACTTTTGTTCAATCAAGTTGCACACTGGCATTCATTATTTCAAAAATGCTCATTATTCAAAAAAATAATTAAAGGAGTAAATAAAGTCACAACCAACATAATAAGAAGATTTTTGTCTTATTAGCACTTCTTATACAAATATCATTGTACAATGCTCCTTATTCAAAGCTCTAGTCACTGACAAACATTAATGTCTGTTTTGGTAGTGAGCTGGACACATGAATCAGCTATCTAACAACCCAAAAATCACTCTGAGGAATCTGAGTGTGAATACTCTAAAATCACTTGAAAATGATAATTAAAGTAATTAAAATTTATTTGAGTGACATGCTTTCTATTAAAAAGCACTTTCTACTCATGAAAGAGAGTGAGTTGTTGCTAAAAGTCTCCCGAAAGGTTTGACAGATTAAACATCAAGCATTACCGGCAAGTAAGTGAGCCCAGCTAATTCTGGTTAGAGATTAAAGGGCACCCCATATCATATCTCTTGTCATCTGTTTTCTTTCTTTTTCTTTTATCTATGTATCTCTTAAGAATGAATTTTTTTCTTTCCTGCATGCAAGTAAGTTTAGATTCTCTGCAGTCAAGTCTAATTTATTTTGCTGGTTACTCTCAGAAACAATTTCAGAAATGAGTGTGCTACTTTCCCCTGCTGATTGAAACCACTAACCTTCCACAAAAGGACAATTTATATATATGGGCACTACACCTCATCATCTTTTTCTGTGAATCAAAGTAGTCCTCCTATTCATGTTTCAACAATTTCATTGACTTAATCATAGTTTTGTTTTCTTTCTTTGCATGACAGCTTCTCAATTTCATTGCTTCTGAAGTTTCACATCGTAGACTCAAGACCCTTGATGTTGGTCAAGGAAATGGCATAGAATTTAGGGTTCTACAAAGTTGGAAGCATCACGCTACCTGACTTCAAACTATACTACAAGGCTACAGTAATCAAAACAGCATGGTACCGGTACCAAAACAGAGATATGAACCAATGGAACAGAACAGAGGTCTCAGAGGCAATGCCACACATCTACACCATCTGATCTTTGACAAACCTGACAAAAACAAGCAATGGGGAAAGGATTCCCTGTTTAATAAATGGTGTTGGGAAAACTGGCTAGCCATGTGCAGAAAGCAGAAACTGGACCCCTTCCGGACACCTTACACTAAAATTAACTCCAGATGGATTAAAGACTTAAAGTAAGACCTAACACCATAAAAACTTAGAATAAAACCTAGGCAAAACCATTCAGGGAATAGGCATAGGCAAGGACTTCATGACTAAAACAACAAAAGCAAAAATAGACAAATGGGATCTAATGAAATTCCAGAGCTTCTGTACAGCAGAAGAAACAATTATTAGAGTGAACTAGCAACCAACAGAACTGGAAAAAAGTTTTGAAATCTACCCATCTGACAGAGGGCTAATATCCAGAATCTACAAAGAACTAAAACAGATTTACAAGAAAAACACACACAAACCCATTCGAAAGTGGGCAAAGGAAGTGAACAGACACTTTTCAAAAGAAGACATTTATGAGACCAACAAACATATGAAAAAATGCTCATCATCACTGGTCATTAGAGAAATGCAAATCAAAATCACATTGAGATTACATCTCATGCCAGTTAGAATGGCACTCATTAAAAAATCCGGAGACAACAGATGCTGGAGAGGATGTGAAGAAAGAGAACGCCTTTACACAGTTGGTGGGAGTTTAAATTAATTCAACCATTGTGGAAAACAGTGTGACAATTCCTCAAGGACCTAGAAAGAGAAATACCATTTGACACAGCAATCCCATTACTGGGTATACATCCAAAGGATTATAAATTGTTTCTATTATAAGGACACATGCACACGTACGTTCATTGCAGCACTGTTTACAATAGCAAACGCCTGGAACCAACCCAAATGCCCATCAATGATAGACTGGACAAGGAAAATGTGGCACATATACACTATGGAATACTATGCAGCCTTAAAAAACAATGAGTTTGTGTCCTTTGTAGGGACATGGATGAATCTGGAAACCATCATTCTCAGGAAACTGACACAACAGAAAATCAAACATTGCGTGTTCTCACTCATAGGCGGATGAACAATAACACATGGACACAGGGAAGGGAGCATCACACACTGGGGTCTGTTGGTGGGGAACAGAGGAGGGACAGTGGAGGGCAGGGAGGTTGGGGAGTGATAACGTGGGGAGAAATGCCAGATATAGGTGATGGGAGGATGGAGGAAGCAAACCATATTGGCATGTATGTACCTATGCAACAATCCTGCGTGTCCTGCACGTCTTCATTTAATCAATGCTCATTTCAGCAAACACAAGGCCAATTTGCTCATTTACATTTGAATGACATCTCATTTTGACAGGGGCTGCTTGCATGCCACATCTTCCATGACAAAAATTTCAGTGAAATGGCCAACCAGGTTGAATTCTTCATTTTAGGTCTGTTTCCTAACGTATAATCTTCCTCTCACTCTATTTTTTTCACATGTACATCCAATTCACATAAGTTATTTCAAACGTTCCAGCCTTTGTAAACTTGGCAAATTCTATTTTTGTCCTTGGAGCATAATTTCTCCTCTTTCACTGTCACCCCATTATTCTGAATAACTCCATCTTTTCTTTTCAGATTTCACGAAAGCCACACTGCACTGGGAATGCTCAGAGAAACCTTCATTCATAGGTAAAACAAGCTTTTTTTTGGTTTGGATTTTCATAGTACCCTGTGTGTTTCTATCACAACATTCACCCCCATATATACTCATTGTCTCCCTGCTAAATTATGAACACTTGAAGATGATGGCTGTCTCATCCATTCCTAAGTGCCAAGCCGGGTCAGTGTGCTCAGCATATGCTAGACACTCTGTTAACATTTACTAACTTTAACAGGACCACACATTTAGGTTCATTACATTCTGATGTATACAGGAAAAACATGCCTTTAAAAATATCACAGTTTAGATGGACTTTCTCATGATCTTTAACGCCATTTAATATTACAGAAATGGATAATGAGAATCCAGGAAATAGTGTTACCAATATCCCAGTCTGAAAAATAATATTTTAAAGGCAATACCCCATAAGATTTTCCCTTTGAGCTTGATTTAATATTGAACAGCTGATGATTGTCATTGTGCACCCCATGGGCCTTCACTTGTCTAGACTTACCTATCAGTGCTTCTTATAAATGCTCCCCACAGAGCACAGCCACTCAAGTTCTTCATCACCATACGGCTGACCTCTGAACAACACAGGGATCTGGGCACCAGCCCCCTACACAGTCAAAACTCCATGTACAATTTTTGACTTCCCCAAAACTTAACCACTGATAGGTTACTGTTGACTGGAAGTCTTACTGATATCATAAACAGACAATTAAGATATATTTTGTATTATATACATTCTCTATTCTTCTCTAACATTTCTATTCAAAGAAAATGTTATTGAGAAAATCATAAGAAAAAATATCTTTACTATTCACTAAGTGCAAGTGGATCATCAAGAATGTCTTTATCCTCATGATGTTCACCTTGAGTAGGCTGAGGAGGAAGAGGAGGAGGAGGGGTTGCTCTTGCTGTCTCAGTGGTGGCAGAGACAAGGAAGGAAGGGAGGAAATCCTTATATGAAGAAGAAAATCCTCATATAAGTGGACTTGTGCAGATCAAGATAATGCTGTACAAAGGTTCGCTGTAGTTCATTTCCCTTAAATGTTGTCCAGGTCAACTTCAACCTATGTCTAGCACAGCCAGTCACCTACTTCTTCCTTTCTAGAATTCAACTTTATTACAAGATCTTGCAAGCACATTTGCATTTTCCATGATTAAAGTACACAATCAACTTAGTGTCCATAAGCCAAATCTTCCCCCTGTTCTATGTGTTCAGTTTCATTTTTTGTTATGAGTAGAAAACAGTTAGAAGGAAGACATCTTTCATTTCCCCCTTATGCATAGATTTCCACTGTAAAGTAAATACAGGACATGCTTTGTTGGAAAAAACACCATGATGTTAACTGGATAGTTTAGTGATTGCAGAGTAATTCTCCTCAACAGGATAATCCAAAGATAATTTATGCTGTGTAGTTTTATAGTGTTTGGTAGTTTGAATGTATTACACCATTGTTGAGTTCTAGTTGATAAAATCATCAGTGACGCAATTGTTACTGCTTTATTATTATTATTAATTTTTAATTTGTGGAGGGCAGGATAGTATTCACATCCATGAAGAAGTTGACATTTATTTTCCCAATAGAGGAAATGCTTTCACTAATATTACATTGCATCCAGAAGGAGAAGCACTGACAAGTTGATGCTGTGGAAAGTTTAGAATGCAAAGAGTTTATTCTAATCTAAGGGAAATTCTAATTAGTTCAAATCCCAGAAATAGGATTAGAATTCAAACAAATAAAAATAAAAATAACTAATTCTATCATACACAGAATGTAGTATGTACCTACAAAATGATTATACAATTTTGAAATGATTACTCACAATAAAAGTATCTTAAATATTCCTTCCTTTCTCCCCACTTTCTTTCTTTCTCTCTCCCTTCCTTAGTCTTTCTTTCTCTTTTTTCTATTTTCCTGCTTCCCTTACTCCTTTTATTTGTTCTTCCTTTTTCTTTTTTCTTTCCTTTCTTTTTCTTTCTTCCTCACTCCCTCCATTCCTTTTGTTCTTTATCTCTTTCTCCTTCCTCCGTTTCTCCCTCCCTCCCTTCACCTTTTATTTTTCCTTTCTTCTTTGTTGTTTCTTTTTTTTCTTTCTTTCTCGCTTCCTTTCTTTGTTTTTCTTTCTCTCTTTCTTTTTCTTTCTTCCTCACTCCCTCCATTCCTTTTGTTCTTTATCTCTTTCTCCTTCCTCCGTTTCTCCCTCCCTCCCTTCACCTTTTATTTTTCCTTTCTTCTTTGTTGTTTCTTTTTTTTCTTTCTTTCTCGCTTCCTTCCTGTTCTTCCTTTCTTATATTTTTTTCTGTTGTTTTCTTTCTTTTTCTCTTTCTTGCTTGCCCCCTCCCACCTTCTTTCCTTTCTTAATTTCTTTCCTCCTTTCTTCTTTCCTTTCTTTTTTATCTTTCCTCCCTTTTTTCCCTCTTTCCTCCCTTTTTTCCCCACAGAGTAGTGATTTACAAGGTTAAGGATAACTTCTAATCCACATTTCCAGTTGCTAAGGAATAGCTATTTTTGTCTCTTCTACCCATTCAAAAGAACTGCAATTCTTAATGCAATTTATATTTCCAGCACTTATTATAAAGAAATAAACAATCAACTATTCCAAGCTGCTTCTCCATTCAGCAAATAGGCAGAGATCGAGCAGGGGGTCCTCGCCTGTCTTTCGTTTGTGCAATGCCTCCCCCCGAAACTAGGTCAAGGGATACAGATGAAGGTGCCAGACTCAAGATAAATGAAGGCTTACCTTCTGAAGCAGGTTGATATCGCAGGCAGAAATGTGCCAATGACCACAGATACAACCAGGTCTAACCAAACCTAGATCACGGAATAGTTGTTGCAAGTGTAAATGCAGTAATTACTGTGTTAGGTAGGACTTCTTCATGTCTGCCTCTAGGACGGACCCATGGTGAAGAAGGGTTGTGGGTAGGAGGAGGTAATGGATTCTTATTACCATCTGCTGAGTTATCTTGTTTACTTGTGTCTTGTGAACCCTTCTATATCCACCCGTAGGAGTCGCTATTTTGTTTGAAACTCTTCAGAAAGACACTGAGTTCTGAGTTCTTTCACCCTCGTTTTCTCTGGGATACCCTCTCACACGGCTCAGAAACGAATGTCCCAAATTGCGGTACTTTGTGCATGCTAAACTGAAAAAGGAGCCTCACATTGCCTCTCACTTCCCTCCCATACCCCAGCAGATCCACCAAAGCACAGGATGAAGTTGTTCTCTGAAGTTTCTTTATTTGCCTATATCAGTCCGTTTTCACATTGCTATGAAGAACTACCTGAGACTGGGTAATTATAAAGAAAAGAGGTTTAATTGACTCACAGTTCTGCAGGCTGGACAGGAAGCATAGCTGGGGAGGCCTCAGGGAACTTACAGTTATGGCTGAAGACAAAGGGGAAGCAGGCATGTCTTGCATGGCAGAGCAGGAGAGAGAGCGAGAGAGTATGCTCAAAGGCGGAAGTGCTACACGCTTTCAAACACTCAGATCTCTTGAGAACTTTGTCATGAGAGCAGCAAGGGGAAAGTCCTCCCCCATGAGCCAATCACCTCCCACCTGCTCCCTCCTCCAACACTGAAGCTTACAATTCAACGTGAGATTTGACTGAGGACACAGCCAAACTGTATCTTTGCCTAAAAGCCACACCTGCCAAAAAAGAAAACGATGACCTCCAGTCCCTTCTCTGAGTTGAGTGAAATCTGTCAACGCACATGGATGGACTTTTGTCACAAACCACTGTCCTCCCTGCAGTCCCAACAGACTTTGTCCCAAGCCATTGTGCATTCTTCAAGCCCACTGAATTATCCCTAGTAATTAACCATTAATTGCATCTCAACGGAATTCCTCTTCTCTCCCTGCTCCTATAAACTGTTTTGCCAGGACACAAGCCGCCACTCTTTCTGTAACCTCAGTACGGGATATAAGTATCTGCACCTCACTGGGGAGTTGGATCTTCATTCTGAAGCTTCTCATGTCACCTAAAACTATAATCAAATAAATGTGTTTGCCTTTTCTCCAATTAATCTGCTTTTATGAGTTGATTTTTCAGCCGACCTTCTGAGGTAAAGGGGGAAATTCTCCCTTTTCTGCTATCCCCTCAGAAGATTGAGAAATATTAAATTCCCAAGTATCTTCAGCTTTTCCTGGATGTCCAAAACAAACATGTCATGCGTCGGCAGATGATAAAGGCAAATTGATTTGTTTGTGTTGTTGTTGTTGTTCTGAGGTATCTAACAGCATTCAGAGAGAAGTTCCTGTAGAAAATCTAAAGTCAAGGTCTTCTTACGTTGATTGATTGCTGTCATCAGTTGAAGGGCAGAAGTAAAATCCTGGAATTCTTTGGGAAGGAGGGATTCCAGCATCAGGAGTTAGCTTCCTTTGGTTTCTTGAAATCATTATGTTTCTAGCATTCCCTCTGACAAGCCCTCAAATAGCCCCTTTTCATTACCAGATAAAACTGTTCAGATTCTGTCTTTTCACTGGTCTTGTGACCTCCACCAGTTCATGCTTTTACGCCTTCCTTCATGCAGCTTTAAAGATTTTGATAGAGAAAGTGAGGCTGCGTTCCTATGTGTAGAAAAAACAGTGAGTTCTCTGACTCAAAATCAGCCTTCCCTTTAGCCCCGTGAGCAAGCCAAGTGGTCCTCACCTCTCATCAAAATGAGAAGGTTGATTTCCTTGTGACTTTTTTGTCTAGGAAACATAAGTAACTCCTCCTTTTGCTATAACCTGCGCAAAAAATCTCATCTACTCGAGTAGGAATCATTGAAGTCATTTCAACCAGGGACAAAATAAATAAATAAATGAAATAACATTAAACTCCAAAGGCATTGATGAACCATGTAGATTCTTACTGAAGCTATTAAGAGGAAATGCAGATAAATTACCTGACAAGCGAATCAAAAATGCTTTCTAGCCTTCCTCTCTAAATTTTAGTCTCCTAAAGTACACACAAAATGGCATTGACCTGAAGAAAACTTTCATTCTTGGTGTGTACTGCAACCAATCTCAAGTTTTAAATCACCTTGCTGCTGTGGTGAGAGCTGTTCTTTTCATTAACATGGCTTCAGTCTGCCCCTCAAGGGCCAAAATAATAATCCCTAGCTTGATTTACACTGGAAGCTACAATAACTTTCAAATGGTTTTATTTCAAGCATTTGTGAGGAGTGCTAGAACTGTTCTGGTCCCCAAATATTGTCCATACAGGGAGGAGATTAATATAACCCAATTCATCCCATCACAGGGTTTGAACAAAATATTACTAAAAACATAGTATTTGTGCTAGTAGAACTCCATAAACATTGAGTAAATGCAAGACACAAAATGATCAAATCCAATGGTGGGAAAGCCAAATCCATTCCACGATTTCAAGGAAAACTGAAGACCAGGTTTATATTTCCAAATGAGTCCCCAGATGTTATATATTATATATGTCATGTGTGTACATATAAACATTTTATTGCACGTTAGGTTCTGGGGTACATGTGCAGATCATGCAGGATTGTTGCATAGGTACACACATGGCAATGTGGTTTGCTGCCTCTATCCCCCTTTCACCTATATCTGGCATTATAGAAATCATTTTTCAGGTCGGATACCTATTATAGCATAGTTTTCTCACTGAAGCCAGTATGACTCCCTGACATGAGTTATACGTTATACGTATGTTGACTGTAGGGAACGGTACTCACTCTCCTTAGGAGTACACTTTAGCTTTCTTTAACATTTGAAAGTAACTCTATCATTTTCATGCTTGCAAAGAAACGCTGGAGTTTGAAAGGGTTCGTGTCATTCTGAACACTAAGAAAAACATTTGTCATGACTCTATGGCAAGTTTAATCCTGTGACTTACATCTGGAGACAACTGTCGATTTTAAATTTTATTTGCTCAAGTTTTTCTTTTCTTTCATTTGGGGAGAGGCTGTATCCTTACCATGGTTAAGGATTTGGAGAACATTCATTTATATCCAGTTTTTCTAATACAACAGTAATTAATGAAGAAATGTATATCAGGGATTTTTCCTACACTTATCTGGGAATTACTTTTCTATTCACCAGAGCAGTGCTTAGTTTCTCTCCTATTTCGTTCTAGGGAATTTTCTTCTCAGGAGAGGGTGACAAGGAAAGTAACAATAGATTATAGATTTTTAAAATGTAAAAAAAAAAAAAATCACTAGTGCAACAAACTGATGTTCTGTCTCCCGATGTGATACACTGAGGCCAACACCAGGTTACTTCTGTGGTATTAATTCCATAACCAAAATCATGCAGAAAAAAAATAAGCCAAACCCCAATTAAGGGACAATTTCCAAAATAATGGGCGCTGTGCTTTTCAAAAACATTGGTAAAATGAAAAACAAAGGTCAAGAATCGTTCCTGATTTATAGCAACTTAAGAAAGAGACATCTATCAGAAAAGTTCTAAGCCTCATTTAAGGCCCTGCTAATTTCTTTTCTCTGTAAAGTCGTTATACCCACAGCTGGCATACTCCTTTACCCACCATAGCCACACCACTCATCTATGTGGAGTTATGCAGCTCTCTGTTCACCTACACATGGCTTATTTCTTGGGAGGCTGAGGCAGGAGAATCGCTTGAACCCAGGAGGCAGAGGTTGCAGTGAGTCAAGATCATTGCCATTGCACCCCAGCCTGGGCAACAAGAATGAAACTCCATCTCGAAAAAATACAAAAAGGAGCCGGGTGCGGTGGCTCATGCCTGTAATCCCAGCACTTTAGGAGGCCGAGGCGGGTGGATCACGAGGTCAAGAGATCGAGACCATCCTGGTCAACATGGTGAAACCCCGTCTCTACTAAAAATACAGAAAATTAGCTGGGCATGGTGGCGCGTGCCTGTAATCCCAGCTACTCAGGAGGCTGGGGCAGGAGAATTGCCTGAACCCAGGAGGCGGAGGCTGAGGTGAGCCGAGATCGCGCCATTGC
>NW_016107964.1:383158-394205 GCF_001604975.1 Cebus imitator | reverse complement strand
TTACTTCTGTGGTATTAATTCCATAACCAAAATCATTAAGACGAAATAAGTAATCCTTTCATAATCCATCTTCCCACAGGAATGTAAGAGATGTAATAAATGAACTGATTTTAACTTGCAGTCTTCCATTTGATGCTGCAGGTGCACCAGTCTATACGAAATTTTCCAACTTCAGCACAAAGAAATAGAACATATTGAATTTGTGAGGTTCTTGATGTTATTTTTCTGTATCATTGCCTGAAGATGTCATGTATTAATGGAGCCTCCTTCATAAGTTAAAATATGTTCATTGCAAAACGTAATGGGCAAACACTCATCACAGAGTTTTTGCCGAAACAAAGATTAAAAACTATATTGAGGAATAGTAGACATTATTGCCAATGTGAATGTGCATATGAAAAATCAGTTACAATACTTTCTTAATGAGTCCCACAGAAGTCTTTCCATGTTTCCTTAGTAGCATTCACAGAGAAATTCAGCCCTGGTAGCCTGGTACTAACAATTCACTTGCAAGTGATGATGTGTTAGCTGACCTGCACTCTGCACAGATGTCTGGTGGAAGCACAACAGCACTGCAGAAATGGGAGGTTAACAGGAATGTACACAAAATTAAACCAAATTGTAGGTGCTTCAGAAGATAAATGAGTCCTTGCATCACAGATGAATCAAATGTGTCTGCGTGTCTTGTTTCAAGAAGCATGAAGTAAAATGGCAAAAAACTTGGATACACATTTCTGCAAAGGGTATAATATCTAGATATCCAATCAGCACATGAAAACATGCTCACTATTATTGATCCTGAGAGAACTGCAAATCAAATCCACAGTGAGATGCCACTTTAAACCCTATTATCAAAACACAGGCACAGGAAATAACCAGTGTTTGTGAGGACCTGAAGAAACTGGAACCATGTGCATTGCCCCACAAAATTGAAAGCACAGTCTCAAAATACATATCTACACCAATTCTCATAGCAGCATCACTTACAACAGTCAAGAGATGGAAGCAACCTATGTATATTGGCAGATAAATGCACAAACAAAATGCAGTATGCACATGTATTAGTCTGTTCTCACACTGCTAATAAAGACATATTAAGACTGAATTATTATAAAAGAAAGACATTTAATGGACTCACAGTTTAACATGACTGGGAAGGTCTCACAATCATGGCAGATGGAAAGGAGGAGCACAGTCATGTCTTACATGGCAGGAGGCAAGACAGAGCTTGTGTAGAGAAACTCCCATTTATAAAACCATCAGATCTCATGAGACTTTTTCACTACCATGAGAATAGTTTTGAGGAAACAGCCCCCATGACTGAATCATCTCCACCTGGCCCTGCCCTTGACACATAGAGATTATTATAATTCAAAGTGAGATGTGGGTGGGGGCACAGCCAAACCATATCAGTACATAAAATAGAATCTTACTCAGCTTTTAAAATGAAAAAATTTGTAACACTTAATAATACATGGATGAGCCTTGAAAACACGCTAAGTGAAATGAGCCTGTCACAAAAGGACTAATGCTATATAACTCCACTTCTGTGATGTACCTGGAGTAGCTGACTTTATAGAGACAGAAAGTAGAATGATGGTTGCCACGCGCTGGGGATAGGTTAATGCAGAATTGCTGTTTATGGGTACAGAGTTCGGTATGACTTAAAAGTTCTGGAGATGGGGTGGTGATGGTTATACAATAACAGGAATGTACTTATTGCCACTGACTTGTATATGTAAAAGTAGTTAAAGTCGTCAATTTTATGTTATATATATTTTATCACAATAAAAAAAGAAACAGGAAATTGCACATTATAGTAAGTGGCCTGTGATTGACTTCAAGCTCTCATTAAGTGAAAACCAAAATGAAGTATCATAATACCAAACCAAAACTCTCTCTCCCTCTCTCTCTCTATATGTGTGTGTGTGTATACACACACACACACACACACACACACACACACACATACATGTCTCTATAGATATATGTCTCTATATATGGCAAATATAGAAATGTCTCTTTCTGTGTGTGTGTATGTATATATATATATATATATATACATACACACACATACACACACACATATATATGTCTATACATAGGTACACACACAGACATATTTCTATGTTTGTCCTTATCCAGTCTCTTGTTATTTTAAACTTCATAATTAAATCTCACAGGCTAAATTATTTCCCTCCTCATTTTTTATCTTTACTATTTTGCATGTTGGAAATGTTTCAAAGCAGTCTGAAAAAAAATGAAGTTGAGTTATCAAGTGGCTCGAAATGAAAAGAAGATAACCTGAATATTCAGGCATAGGATATAATGTTCTAATACCCAAAGAAAGCATTTTTTTCTATAATTCTGTTGAAAAAATTTTCCTGAAAATGAAAAATAAAATTTTAGAAGAAGAGAAAGTAAACATGTTATAGTGCCCTTGTCTTTCATATGGAGAAGATGATAGATTCTGTTTTATAGGTAGGGTAATAAAAGAACATGGAATAAATGCATAAGCATGTATCATAAGTAAATAATATATAATACAAACATGTAAATTAATGATAGACCATGTATACTCATATCATGAGAGACTGTCTGTGTGAGGGTGCAAGAAAGATTTGGTCCAAATAACAAAACAAATTATCAACTAGAATACTAAAAGAGTCCAAACTTCCAGATGCACTTCAGTGTAAAGGGATTAATAAACCAGTACATTCATGCCACTGAATACCACTCATTAAAGGAATGAGCTTTTGTGTGTGTCTGAGATGGGATCCCACAATATTTCTCAGGCTAGTCTGGAACTCCTGGGCCCAAGTGATCCTCTCACCTTGGCCTCCCAAAATCCTGAGATTACAGACGTAAGCCACCATGCCTAGCCAAGAATGTACTATTGATCTATACAAAACCTGGATGAATCATGAATTTGCTAGGTGAAAAAATCCAGTAACACAAGATGACAGACTGTAAGAGTCCATGTATATACAGTTCTTAAAATGACAAAGTATAGACATAGTGGTGAGGCTGGAGCCCTCCTGAATGGGATTCTTGCCCTCATAAGAGTCCTGAGAGGGCTTGCTTTCTCCCTACTGCTGTACTAGGACTGAAAAGCCAACTGTGTACTACCTGGAAGAGAGATCTCACCACAACCTTGTCTACCATGCTGGTGCCCTGACCTTAGACTTCCAGTTGCCAAACCTGTGAGAAATAAATTTCCGTTGTGTGTAAACTACCACACAACATAATTTTTTTGTGATTCCTCCAGGTTTTATGAAGACCAATACTTTCTTCCTGGCTAGGTGTGGTGGCTCACATTTGTAATTCTCTACAAAGGGCTACATGGCTGATCCTTGCAGTGATGGAAAAGTTTGATATCTTGATGGTATCAATGCCAATATTCTAATCATGATTGTCTTAGTCAATTCAGGTTGCTAGAACCAATTATCTTTGACATGGTTTGGCTGTGTCCCCACCCAAATCTCACCCTGAATTGTAATAATCCCCACGTTTCAAGGGTGGGGCCAGGTGGAGATAATTGAATCATGGGGCAGTTTCTCCCATACTGTTCCAATGGTAGCGAATAATTCTCATGAAATCTGACGGTTTTATAAATGGGAGTTTACCTGCCCAAGCTCTCTTGCCTGCTACCATGTAAGACACAACTTTGCTCCTCATTTGCCTTCTGCCATGTTTCTGAGGCATATCCAGCCATGTGGAACTGTGAGTCCATTAAATCTGTTTTCTTTTTAAATGACCCAGTCTCAGGTATGCCATTAATAGCAGTGTGAAAACAGACTAATACAATCATCAACCAGGTAGCTTACACACAACAAAATTTATTTCTCACAGTTTTGGAAGCTGGAAGTCCAAGGTCAAGGCACCAGCACAGTCAATGAAGTTGTGGTGAGAACACTCCTCCGATCCTAAACATCTGCCGTTTCAGTCCTTGCACAGCAGAAGGGAGAAAGCAAGCCCTCCCCTGACACTTATGAGGGCACAAATCCCATTCAGAAGGGCTCCAGCCTCACCACCTCCGCTAATATGGATGACTCCCAAAGACCCCACTACCTAATACCATCACATTTGAAGGTAGGTCTTCAACATCTGAATTTTGGGAAGACACAAGCATGCAATCTATACCAATGACATTGCAGGTTATTTCTGTAAGATGCTACCATTGCAGTCAAGTAAATAAAAGGCACATTCAATATTCCTTTGCGTTTCTTACAACTGCATGTGAATTCACCATTATTTCAAAACAAATAGATTAATTATAACTAATTACAAATAAGAAAAATAGACAGATGCTGTCACATTGTGAGAAAGGTAAGTGAGTTGTTTTGAAGAGCATCAGTCCATATAACAAAATATGTCAAACCAAAGAGCAAAGTCTATTAAACAGAACAAAAACAAAATAAAACTTGGCAGAATCAAGACCAAAATGGCTCTTAACAAAAAAAGTATATACAATCATCTCACTTATTACAAAGCCAGACTATCAGATGTGATTTAAAAATCTATATGGATAAAAATAAGCACAAAATTTTTAATATTACTCAAATTTGAAAATAAAAATATGTGTCTATATACATATAACACGTACCTCTTGATATATATAAACTACACCTACATTATAAAACTGAAAGCTTACCTTATTTTCCAATGCCAATGGAATATTTCTAGTAAAAGCTGTGAGGTAGAACTGGTATAGGTCATATTTTCAGATCATAATGTGATAGAACTCAAAATGAATTAAAAGGGAATTTTTAAGAAAATCACATAGGAACTACAGAGAAAAAAAACAACTTGAATAAAAAATAAATAGAACCCACTATTTGAAGAAGGAGAACAATATCGTATTAGAATATCATAAGACAAATTTCAAGGCATATCATTGAAAATGTACTCAGAGGAAAATCATAGGTTCAAAAATGTTGCTTGATCAAAAAAGAATGAAATAAAAAATTTTCTGAGGATTTTAGAAACAAAAATATAAAAATGACTTCAAAGGAAATTAATAAAATAATACGAAAAAGATACTTTACTTAGGAAAACAGACTTTTACATTAATTCAATTTACTTTCTGAAAATAAACCAATAAATATTTTAAAATGCATATGAATAAACTATTATAAGAAATCAAATATGCCTATAACTATGCTCACTACTCTAGAAGCTAGATCTTCTCATCAAAAATTAAAAAGAAAAAAATTGTGCAGACACAGTTTAGGAGTCAGGAAACAAATAAATTAAATATTTATTGAGAGAAAATGTAACAAGTGTATACTCTGAGCCCCTCAAAAATATACATGAGATATGTTTATTCCTGTCAGGATTGATAGTAAAGATTCTTATTGCTCAGTAAGTACTATTAGTAAAAAGTTGCATTAATTTTAGGCCAGGTGTGGTGGCTCACACCTGTAATTCCAGCACTTTGGGAGGCCAAGGCCAATAGGTGGCTTGAGCCTAGGAGTTTGAGGCCAACCTGGGCAACATAGTGAGATCCTGTCTCTACCATAAAATAAAAACAAAAATTAACCAGGCATGGTAGCATGTACCTGTAGTCCCAAGCTACTAGGGAGGCTGAGATGGAAGGATCTCTTGAGCCCAGAAGGTGGAGGTTGCAGTGAGCCGAGATGGCACCACTGCACAGCCTGGCTAATAGAGCCAGACCCTGTGTCAAAAAAAGTAAATAAACAAAATTAGAAGTTGCACTAATTCTATATAATTCCAAGCAGCATAAAAGTCAAATATGAGATGTTTTATTTAGATTTGAGTATGGCACATCAAAGCAATAAAATAATACAATCAAAGAATGATATAAAAAGTAATTCTGCACCTACATGTAGATATATCAAGAATCATTAAGAAGAAAAAAAGTAAGTTTCAGGATTGCCATATAATATGCCATTTATCAGAACTTGATATATTTGTGCTTTTACTACTAAAAATGTGTTTCTTTTCATTATATTTATAAAACGAATACATATTGCTCAGCTATGTATTTTTATAGGAATGCACAAATTTGGAAATGGAAGTGTTAAGTCTATAGAGTTTTCTCTGGAGGCGGGGACTATTGGATGATACATTTTGCACATGGCTTTTACTTTAAGTGTATTAATATCCATGGAATATCTAATGATAAAGCTTTGAGTCTTGAGTTTCTGTTTATTAGGAACAAGGGCACCCTGGGGAAGCTATGCAAAAGTTCCAGCCTGACTTTGTGAATACTCACCCAAGTGGTTAATGAACACAGGGAAAATAATCACTGAGTTTTATTTCTCTCCAGCTCAAATTCGTGTGGTTCTGGGAATACTGCTTTCGCTTTTGAGTTTATTTTCTAAATATATCAAGAAAGAACAAAGATATTACCGCCATCTACTCTATGCAGTTATTGTGACAAGAACCACAGTAACACATATAATGATGGACACAGTGTGCATAAATCACTTGCCAGAGTCCCTAGTACTTAACAACTGCTCAGTGAAGATAAACATATCTTCTGACGGTTGTCCTTGCTATTACTATAATTAATGACAACAACAGTATTATTATTATTAGTGGTGTCATTATTATTACTGTTGCTCTCACTAATAGTATTAGCAGCAACATCCTAATCTATTAGTGCTGTCATTGGCATTGTTTCCCTTGCAGAAATCTAGAGACAAGGCTGGCAAGTCTAATTTATCTGCAGCATCCAGCCTGTGTGTGGGGAGGGAGGGGGATGGGTAGGGGAAGGGGTTATATGGTGCTATTTTTTAGCATCAGTACTCCCTTTGTAGGGCCGATGAAAGGTTTCCAAAAAGCCATGAGTCACCTGTGGTTTGACACTGTGTAAAAAAGTCCAAAGTGTCTAATAAATCCTCATGCCCCAAGATGCACGTTTTTGACTCAAGTCTCTAAGCTTATGGCATCTCTGATTCAAACATGATTCCAAATCCTTTCTTCCAGAACCTAGGACAGTAGTTCATATTTTGTTTTCTCATGTATCTGAGAGCAAGTAGCTCTCCACTACTTCTGATATTACCCCAAAGCCTGCCTACTATTCCATCTCACCCATGAGACAACCTCTGCATGCTGCCAGGACATGGCTTATGGAACCAGGAAGCAGTTCAGAACTAGCACGAATGCATCTAAAATAAGCTGCCTTTTCACAAAGAAAAAGGTTTCGATTTTCTTAAGATAATTGTTACAGCTCTTGAGGATCAATTTCCAGAGAACCATTCATCTTACTTTTCAGAATTTCCAATTTAATGAGTTGGTGTTATACTGCATGAAACTAGACATTCTTCTCTAAGTGCATGTTTAGAAACCATCACCACTCCCAATGTTTCCTGAGCCCAGAAATGTGGGCTTTTTCCCTTCTCTGATCTTCAATGTAATTTTCACCCAAATTCAGATCTTTGTTCTAATTTCTGCAGTAAGTTACATCATCTCTTCCACCAAGAGAGAAGAAACTGCTATTCCAAAGTTTTCCTGAAGGGCTAAAATTTGGATATAATTATACATATTATACAACACCCCAGGGCCATATGCCACCATGGGGGTGGGGATACAAGCAGTATCTTGGTTTCCTACAGGAATGCAACCCCATGGTTAAGATATGAGAAACCCTGCAGGAAAAATGACAAGACCCTCTCCACCTTTTCTTCAACAAACAAATGGAAAGAAAAAGGGAGAAAGGCTAGTGCAGTGGCTCACCCCTGCAATTCCAGCACTTCCTCAAGAGGCTGAGCCCAGCAGACAAGCTTAGGCCACATAAGGAGACCCTCATCTCTACAAAAAATTTGAAATTTAGCCAGGTATGGTGGTGCACCTCTATGGTTTCAGCTACTGGGGAGACTGAGGCAGGAGGATTACTGGAGCCCAGGAGATCAGGGTTGCAGTGAGACATGGTTGTGCCTCTGCACTTCAACCTGGGCAACAGAGGGAGACCCTGCCTAAAAAAACAGTAAAAGAGAGAACTATACTCTCAATATCACATGTGGAACTTGTCTGTAGAGAAGTCTCCCTTTTAGCCACAGTTTCTCTTTCTCTGGTTTCAGTTACCACGTCAACCAGGGTCCAAAAATAGTAAATGGAAATAAACAATTCATCAGTTTTAAATAGTGCACTATTCTGAGTAGTGTGATGAAATCTTAAGCTTTCACTCTTTCCTCCCCAGGATGTGAAAACTGCCATGTCCAGCATCTCCACACTGTCTGCGGATTCCCTCTATCACTCACTTGGTAGCCACCTCTGTGATCACATTAACTATCACAGAATTGCAGCACTTCTGTTCAAGTCACCCTTCTGTCACTTAGTAGTGGCCCCAAGGCACAAGAGTAGTGATGCTGACATACTGTTATAATTGACTACCAAGTCAATTTTTATTAGTTTTGGTTGTTAAGTGCCTAATTTATAAATTAAAATTTATCATAGCCCAGCGTGGTGGCTCATGCCTGTAATTCCAGCACTTTGGGATGCTCAGGAAGGAGGATTGCTTGAGCCCAGGAGTTCAAAACCAGTCTGGGCAACATAGCAAAACCCTGTCTCTACAACAATTAAAATAAAAAATATGGTTGAGTGTTGTGGTGCACACATATAGTCCCAGCTACTTGGGAGGCTGAAGTTGGAGGATCCCTTGAGCCCAGGAGTTCAGAGCCAGCCTGGCGACATAGTAAGATCCTCATCTCTACAAAAAATAAAAAATATTAATGGTGTTGTGCACCTGCAGTTGTAGCTACTCAGGAGGCTAGGGTGGGAGGATCGCTTGAGTCCAGGAGTTTGAGACCACTGAGAGCCATCGTCATGCCACTGCTCTCCAGCCTAAGCAATAGAGTGAGACCCTGTCTCAAAAACAAACAAAAATTATCATAGAAAAATAATAGCATATATAGGATTTGATACTCTAAGAGTTTCTCTCTTGTCACCCAGGCTGGAGTGCAGTGGCGCCATCTCGGCTCACTGCAAACTCCATCTCCAGGTTCAAGCGATCCTCCCACCTCAGCCTCCTGAGTAGCTGGAATTACAGGCACCTGTCACTACGCTTGGCTAATTTTTGTAGGTTTAGTAAAAATGGGGTTTCACCATGTTGGCCAGGCTGGTCTCGAACTCCTGACCTCAAGTGATCTGCCTGCCTCAGCCTCCCAAAGTGCTGGGATTACAGGCGTGAGCCACTGTGCCCAGCCTCTGTTATCACTGTTAAAGTCACTTTTAGCTGGGGCTTATGTTGCTTGGAACCAAAACAAACATCACTCACCTATTGACATCATTCATCTTTTCTCAAGGTTCATCAAGTAGCCGAAAATTGAAGACAAGCTAGCAGCTGAGGGTAGACATATATCTGGATTGGAGCATGGGCGCCTGCGAGTCAGCATGTAAATCACAGTGTAGGGCCCACTTCACTTTTCCTAAAGTCCTAAAATCATGGAGCTACTAAAATATTCAGGAAAAAATACCTAAAACTGTGAGACATTGAAATAAACCATAAAATCATGGTCTCCTATAAAGTTTAGGAAAGGGCATTTGAAAATGGGTAGCATTTAAAATCATTTGTCTATTTCATTGCCACTTATTCTTTAAAAATTATCCTTTTGCTCAAAAATATATACTCAAAAATATATACTCAAAATTATACTCAAAAATATATAATGCAGCCAGGTGTGGTGGCTCACACCTGTAATCCCACCACTTTGGCAAGCTAGGCAGGCTGATTGCTTGAACCCAGGAGTTTGAGACCAGCTTGGACTACATGGAAGACCCTGTCTCCAAAATAAAAAAAATACAAAAATTAGCAAGACATGGTGGTAGTGCATGCTTGTGGTCTCTGTTAGGATGCTGAGGTGGGAGCATCACTTGAGCCAGGAAAATGGAGACTGCAGTGAGCTGTGATCAAGCCACTGCATTCCAGCTTAGGCAACAGAGTAAGAACCTGCCTCAGATAGGTAGGTAGATAGATGTGTTGCAGGTTTTTATACTATACCTTTTATACCTATGGTTTTATACCTTCATTTGAGAGAAATAGGATTTTATAGAACAATACAAAGTATTTATTTGTAAGTCAAATGCAGATTCATGTATCATTCATCAATACTTACTACATTCCTAGAATTTTCATATATTTAGATACTCTACCTGGTTAAATATTGCTCCTCTACAAATATAAAAATAATGACTATTTGTAAAATCCCTGGCATCCAGATGATATGGCACATGCCCAGAATCGCAGCTACTTCGAAACTGAGACTGGAGAATCACTTGAGGCCAGGCGTTTGGAACCAGCCTGAGCAACAGAGTGAGACCCTGTCTCTAAAAAAAAAGTTAGACAGGCCTGGTGGTGTAGTCCTGGCTACTCAGGAGACTAAGGCAGGAGGATAGGTTGAGCCCAGGAGATTGAGGCTGCAGCGAGCTATCACAGCACCACTGCACTCCAGCCTGGGCAACAGTGCAAGACCCTGTCCCTGAAAAAAAAATAACCAAGCACAAGTAACTTACATAGATTAAATTCCAAGAGTGTTAAAGATTTCATTGTTTACAATAGTTAATTTATTATTTGCATATCTAAATTTAAATTGTATTTACATAGTCTGTGCTGCATAAGATATAGCAACACTGCTGTTAACCACGTGCATATTGTGTAAAACAATTATAGACAATCTGTTCACAACATCTGCAATATCCATGTCTTCTCTAGAAAGCTTCTTTCAAATATCTTATGGCATTTTCTTGGGCGCATTATCTTCATATCCATCTAACTTGTTTGACTTTAGTCACTTTATTAATCGGTGCCTAATATTGTCACCAGAAATGACAAATTACTGTTCACAGAGGATTAGGGTGATGATCTTTTCCATTCATTCTGCAGGTTTGTAGTGATGACTTTTTTTCAGTGCCAACAATGACTTCTCACTTAGATTTAAGTGGAAGTCTTACTCCCAGCAATGATGGCTGTATCTGCATTCAACGTTTTTTCTTCCTTTTCTTTGAACATTCCTTTTTCCTGGTGACCTTTACTAACAGAGAGCGTTAGAATCCACTAAGGTTATTTTAACCAAATATGCCT
>NW_016107964.1:341659-383093 GCF_001604975.1 Cebus imitator | reverse complement strand
GCTCTGTTGCACAGGCTCACTGTGCCTCTGCCTCACTGGTTCAAGTGATCCTCCTGCCTTAGCCTCCCAAGTAGCTAGGATTACAAGTGCCCACCACCACATCCAGCTAATTTTTGTATTTTTAGTAGAGGCAGGTTTTCACCATATTGACGAGGCTGGTCTTGAACTCTTTACCTCAGATGATCCGCCCACCTTGGCTTCCGATAGTACAGGGATTATAGGCATAAGCCACAATGCCTGAGCCCAGATATGCCTTTTTGAAGATGTTACTTTTTGTTATGAAAAGTGATTGAGTGACTATTCCACAGTTGCTATTAGGACCCCACTCATTTCATTTCTTTTCTTCATCTGGGTACAAGGTAGGATTCTACTTTTTCATGACTTTTTCTTTTCTTTTGGTTAAAAAATAGACTTTATTTTTTAGACCAGTTTTAGGTTCACAGGAAAATAGAGCAGAGAGTACAGAGATTTTCCCCCAAAAAGCCCTGCCCCCACACATGCACAGCCTCCCCCATTATCAACATCCCCCATCAGAGTGGTGCACTTGCTACAACTGATGAACCTGCATTAACACATCATTATCACCCAGAGTCCACAGTTAGTACTAGGGCTCAATCTCGGTGTTGTACCTTTTCTGTTTGCAGAAATGCATGATGACATAAGTCTACCATCTTAGTATCATACAGAATAATTTCATTCCCCTAAAAGTCCTCTGTCCTCTGCCTGTTCATCCCTCCCTCCCAAAAGCCCCTGGCAACCTCCTATCTTTTTATTCTGTATAATTTTGCCTTTTCCACAATGTCATTGATATGGTTTAGCTCAGTGTCACCACCCAAATCTCATCAAATTGCAATCACCCCTTGTTGAAGGACGGACCTGTAATCCCCACCTGTCATGGAAGGGAAGAGATTGGATTATGGAGGTGGTTTCCCCCATCACCTAGTGGTCTTATAAATGGCATTTTTTCTGCACTCTCACACATGTTCTCTCTCCTGCTGCCATGTGAAGAAAGACCCTGTTTCCCCTTCCACAATGATTGTAAGTTTTCTGAACCCTCCACAGCCATGTGGAAATGTAAGTCAATTAAACATCTTTCCTTTATAAATTACCTAGTCTTGGGTATTTCTTTATAGCAGCATGAAAATTGACTAATATAATCATGTAGTTGAAATCACACAGCATATAACCTTTCTAGGCTGGCTTCTTTCACATAGAAATATGCTTTCAAATCTCCTCCATGTTTTTTGGCAGCTTGCCTCATTTATTTTTAGTGCTGGATAATATTCCATTGTCTGGATGCACCACATTTCATTTATCCATCCACCTATTGAAGAACATCTTGTCAATTATGAATAAAGCTGCCATAAACATGCATATGCAGATTTTTGTGTGGACATAAGTTTTCAATTCATTTGAGGAAATACCGAGGGATGCAATGCTGGATTGTATGGTAATAGTGTATTTAGTTTTGTAAGAAACCACCGAACTGTTTTAAAAAGTGACTGTACCATTTTGCATCCCTGACAACAATGAATTATAGGCATTTCTTGATGTTCCATATCCTCACCAGCATTCAATGTTGTCTCCCATGATTTTACACCATAAAGCAAACACTTAGGTGGATGAAATAGGAGGAAGAAAGTGACGCATGCCACTTCTGGGTAGAAGCATTAAGTGTCTGTGGCAATTCACCACTCTCTCTTTTATTTGCTGTAGTTCCTCATGGTATTCCATATAATGTCTGCCCGACCAACCAGAATCCTAGACTGAGGAGGCTATAGAGAGGAAACACCATAGGAAACCTCAAACAAACACTGAAAATGCATAAAAATCAAATCTTTATTGTTATAATCCATGAATATTTGTGGGCTATTTTTTCACTGTTGCATAATCTATGCAGTGTTGCCTAATTTGTACCTAATGTGAACTACTATTAAAGCATTTATCCTTGTCCTAATAGAATTATTTGTGGCGGGAGGGAAAGTACTTGGAATTGTATTGGGACAAATGTTTTAATTTTATCAGCATAGTGTTTATACAGGATATTTATGCCTGTTTTCATTTAATGTAAGAGTCTAATACTAAGAAAACAAAATCATGTGCTCATGTACCACAATTTGTTTGAACCAATTTCTTATACTTCCATGTCCAAGGTGTTTTCCCTCATTTTAACATACTAACATACTGTACTTTAAATACTAATATACCACACTTTAAATAACAATCAGATGTGACTCCTCCAGCATAAATTTTGAAAGTCAAATGGAAGTTTTACATCTATCAATTTTCAAGAACATACTGGAAATGTTGCAGGAATGTCTATGCATATGAATAATGATACATGCACAGAGAAATAGAAGATAGACTATTTGGCTATGATATTTGTGTCAAATATCTTGAAGAAATAGAGGAGAGAAATGATTTTGTGTATTAGGACATGTTTTTGTTAACATAGTCAATGTTTATGTTTACTATCTCAAATAAAATATGGAGAAAGGATTACATTAGCTTCAGAATGAGGTCTCCAAGGCTGAGGCTTGCAGGGCTCTGTCCTGGGCATCCCATCATGAGGACATTGGCTTGGTGCCATGACATTTCAGCCATGTGTTTTGACCAACTTAAACCAGAACTTTACATCCGGAAAAGATAACTATACCTACCACAAAGTGGCATGTTGAAGAAATCTGTTCAAAATATTTTTATCTCCAATTAAACACATGTCATGATGGCAAAGAATGTTAATTGTACTACAGCATCCACTCTTTTTTCCTCCCCACCCCTTTTTTTCCTGGTCACATGGCCTCAGAGCTTATGACTGCATTTTCCTCTATTTCATCTAGATAAACCCAAGGTATCCATTTCTGGCCAAAGGTATGGAAATGAATACAAAACATTTAATTTCCAGATAGTATTTTTATCAGTGAACTGGGCTTTCCTTTGTGTGTGTGGATTTTGTCAAATGTCAATTTCTAAAGATATAGTTCACTTCCCACTCTAATTTCCTTACTCTGCAGGCTAGCTTGCGGATGTTAATGGTCAAGCCATCTCTACTGTGGGGTCAGGGGATGAGTCATTAACAAATATGACCAGAACCAGAGTCTTAGAAGACCCCCAAAGAAAAGCCATGTTGTCAGCTTGGTCTGCCTGCCCACATCTGATTCTGAGTTGTTAAATCCAAGATCAACAACTTTTCATCACATCTGAGCCACAGGATCTTAGGACATCTTTGCTACGGTAGTGTGTACCCTACAGAAATACTAAAAACAGCAGCAAGCCATGGGAATGGAAGTGATGTGCTTTCATCTACAAATTGATGGTATAAACTTATTTTATTCCTAGAAAGCTTTTACTGAAATGACTTTGCAAAGTATACAATTAACTTCATCACCTTTCCCTACTCATCTTGACTGGCCACTGAGGAGTTATCTTGGAATAAATGAAATGGTTTAACTGCCTGCTTTTATTTGTTTCTCTGTGACAATTTGTGTTTATAATTAGGGTGACAGAAGAAGCACAATGATATAAAGTAGACATTTACATAATTGCCACTTACTAAGGTGAAAATTACAAACAAAGCCCAATATCCCCTAACACCAAATAGCAAAATGTTAATAAACAGAACAAAGCATTGGCTACTACCTCCAGTGCAATTATTGACAATTTATAATGATTTCACCTCATTTTTAGGGGTAAAGTGTGTGCATGACTTAGAAGTGACCATTAGAATACTTTATTATCTTTGTAAGTACGTATAATGTGGGCATTACCTAACCTATTTACATATCCTTCCAGCTGTTTAATGACTGTCTGATACAGCTGTTTTCAAATGAGACCTGCAGGCTTCAAGAAGATTTAGTAATGTTCTAATGATTTAAAAATATATAATTTTTTTTTGAGACGGAATCTCACTCTGTTGGGCAGGCTGGAGTACAGTGGCATGATCTCAGCCCACTGCAACCTCCACCTCCCGAGTTCAAGTGATCCTCCTGCCACAGCCTCCTGAGAAGTTGGGATCACAGGTGCGAGACACCATGACCAGCTAATTTTTGTATTTTCAGCAGAGACAAGGTTTTGCCATGTTGGCCAAGCTGATCTTGAACTCCTGGCCTCAAGTGATCTGCCCACCTTGACCTCCTAAAATGCTGTGATTACAGGTGTGAGCCACTGCACCTGGCCAAAAAAATATAATTTTTAAAAGGTGTTTCTCATCTATTGTCTCATGAAGGTATCCTCAAAGAATCTGAGACTACATAAATTCAATTAGAATAACCAAATTCAGTTAACATTATTTTATCAAATGATGTAATTTTTTACATTACAGGATCATGCCTGTAATCCCAACAGTTTGACAGGCCCAGGCAGGAGGATTGCCTGAGCCCAGGAGTCCAAAACCAGGTTGAAAAACTTAGTGATTCCTTATCTCTTAAAAATAATTTTAAAAATTAGCTGTGGTTGGCTACTCAGGATGCTGATGGAGGAGGGTCACCTGAGTCCTACAGGTCAAAGGTGCCGTGAATTAGAATTACACTTTATTTGCAGCTGTTCACAATTATATATATATATATAAATTTTAATCACTACTTACCTAAATATGTATCTATTGTACACTCCAAAAAGGTAGTAATTGTGGTTATTTTTCCAGTTCCACTCTGATTGCCTCTTTAAAACTTAAGCAAGAAATACATTTCTATTTGTTTTTATCATTAATGTACAGGCCAATGCTAATTAAATGGCATGGGAGTCAGATCATTTTTCTGTAAGATATTATATTTTTGGACTTTGAGGCTTTGTTGATGGCTAACCTCAAGGTAAATTTTGTGATGCTATGCCTTTTTATAAAAAGAATTACATTTATTCAATCTTTTTAGTGTATGTGTGTGTGTGTGTGTGTGCGTGTGTGTGTGTAAGCATACTTTGGGGTATATATTTATCTAGAGAACATGGATAACGTAAAATTTGATATATATAGGAGTAGATATATCTACCCACATTCAAATCTATAGTTATAGCTGTGTAAAAGTAGAATTTCTGGGTCATGGAATATATCTGTGTTCCATCTTTTTGTTTTTGTTTTTTTGAAAGCTCTGTGGTCCAGGCTGGAATGCAGTAGTATAATCAGGGCTCATAGGAGCCTGGATTTTCCCAGACTCAGTGAATCCTACCTCAGCCTCCTGAGTAGTTGGTACTCCAGGCATGTACCACCACACCCAGCTAATCTGTGTATTTTTTGTAGAGACCAGGTTTTGCTATTTTGCCCAGCTGGTCCCGAACACCTGAGCTCAAGCAATCCTTTCACTTAGGCCTCCCAAAGTTCTATGTTCAACTTTCGTTTATGCTGACAATTTTTTTTTTCTAAGGTGGTTATTCCAATTAGAATGTAAGCCATCAGCATGTCAGAGGTTTAATTATATTGTCAGTATTTTAAATTTCAGATACTTTGTCAGAATTTCAAAATAAAGCTGGAGATGTCCACCAGATCCTGTTCTGTGACAGACCCTCATGCTCAGATTTTGTCCTTTAGCTACAAGGTAAATACCCATAGCTTTGCTGGGATCTTCAGCCTCTCAGATAATGTTCGTCTTAACTGCCACTGGTGAATCATAAACACCTTAAACATTATATTAGGGTGAGATACCGAGTTAAACTCTATGGGTCTCTCAGAACCCCGCCGTCTTGGTAGCCATTGGGTACTTTCAAAAAGAAGTCATTTTCTTTTTCCTACAATTATAGAGAAGCTGCTCACAATTTCAGGTAGGATGCAAAATTACAGTGATTAGAATAAAAAGGAATAAGAAAAAGTCTGTTTGCTCATGGGGGATTGTTGCCTGAATTCCTTCCCTATGTGGTGGGAAAGTTGCAACTTCCACCTGTTAATACCTATTTAGAGTCCAATTTTCGCCATGCTCTCTTGCCTTCAACTCACTCTTAAAATTTTGACTTAGGGTATACTGAGTTCCTAGTAACTATAGATTTTCCTGTCTTGATATTGAGTTGATGACCTGAATGTATTATTACATGTTTCTACTATTTGTTTGTGTTCTAAATGAAAGAGCAGGCTCCCTGATCAATTCAGTTCATCATAACCATCAGAAGTTAACGTGATTTTGTTCAATTTTATAGGTCTTCAAGTATGTATTCAATACATTTTAAGTACTTTAAGCTTTACTTCTGCACTAGAAGATTCAGTAATTAAACCACACATTTAAAATCTCTGAGCTTGTTTGACTCAATAAAGGGAAAGGGATTTTCCACAAATGTTCTCCACAGTAAATCTACTCATGGATTTTTAACTACTTATATTTTGTCATCTTTCTCTCCCTACACACACACATGTGCACACACACACACACACACACACACGCGCGCGCGTGCACACACGCACACAGACTTGTATTTCTAGCTTTGCAAAATGAACAGCACAGTTGTTTTTGGCACTGGGTGAAGTTGCTTAGGAAAAGATGGTCACCCAGAAGAATCAAATGCCATCATCATTAAGAATCTAGTAACAAGATATTTGAATAATAGTTTATTTTGAAAGTAATTAGATAATGTGTAGAAACATAGGCAAAACTATCAACTCTCCCCAATAAGTTGAGTAGAAAATAAAAAATATTTTATACCTGTGTTACAGAATATGCTCAGTGCAAAAGGCCAGAATTGAGACATATATCTCTGTTTCCAACATCTAAATAAATTGAAATTTGTTATAATTATTAACTTCAAATAGATGTATAAAGTTTTAAATTCTTTATGAAAAGCTTACACAAAATAAATAACAACACTTAATGATTGGTATGGTATACTATGTAATTTTTTAATTATTATATTTATTATTGTTTAACAAACCATTATTTGTTTATTTGTTTGTTTTGGTTTCATATTATAAAATTTCTGCAGCTTGGAATGTGGAGTGTTTGAATATTCCTGCTATGTGAGAGCTTGATGCCACAGTTTAGGTTACATATATTTGCAGACATGTTCCTGCATGCCCTTTTTTCCTATTTCCACCTTATCTATTATTAACAAGCAAGAAATATATTTATATTTATATTCATTTTTTTCATTCACCTGAAAATTAAAACAACAACTAAATGCAGCATAAGTATTCTCAATTTAGAAAGCAATTGCAAAATTTCAGTTAGGTTATTTTATGATAATAATAAGTTGGAGATTTAAAAGTTTGACTCTTGTTTCTTTTCCTTTAATCATTCTTAGGATTTACTAATTCTTATAGATGTTAATCTTTTATATTTTCTATACCTCCATCATCCCATGTATTATAATTTCTTGTGATTTGATGTTTTAATACATGGGATGATGGAGGTATAGAAAATATAAAAGATTAACATCTATAAGAATTAATAAATCCTAAGAATGATTAAAGGAAAAGAAACAAGAGTCAAACTTTTAAATCTCCAAGAAGAAAGAAGTTGTAAGAAAGGAAGAGTGTTTGAAGCTGAGAAGACCCTTAGACTTGATTTACAGGATTAGAGAGCCCAGGGCATTGGGTTCAGGAAACAAAATGGAATCATTACCTCTTAACTCAACATACTTGACTCAAGTGCACAAAAGCCTTTTTCACATTTCTTCTTTTCATAAACTTTAAAGAACCTGAGCAGGAAACAGTTGCAACCTGCTGAGAATCTTTAAAGTTTCAATAGCCTTATTCTCAGAGATGAAAACTTCTGTAGGTAAGGAAGAAAAGCTGTCAAGTATGTCCTCAAGGTTGCCTGAAAATGTAAGGAAAAAATAAGCGCAAAGGCCTTGGTGGAAGTGATATTTCCTGCTTTCAGGTCTCCCCACTGATAAGCTAATTATCTCTTTTCTTAGTGATCAAATTTGTTTAAGTATGCATATGTTCCTCAGCCTCCTTCCTACCCCACTCCACTGAAAAATTCCTTAATAAGACTCCCTTATTTTGTTCTTAAAAAAGATAAAATTCCTGCACATGTACTACCTAAATGTACCAGGCTTTGTAGCTTGAAAATATTTTGATTTTTTTAACCATCTCCAAAATTATTTTATCTGCCCTCACCCCCAAAAATCTGCAACTAATTAAAATACACACACAGAAAAAAACACTTCCAAAGGTCTTTGGGTAATAATAACTATTTTTTTTTTCTTTTACTTTAGGTTCTGGTATACAAGTGCAGATCTTCAAGGATTGTTACATAAGTACACACATGCCACGGTGGTTTGCTGCCTCCATCCTCCCGTCACCTACATTGGGTATTTCTCCTAATGTTATCCCTCCCCTGGTGCCTCACTCCCCAACAGACCCCAGTGTGGGTGTGATGATCCCCTCCCTGTGTCCATGTGTTCTCATTATTCAAAACCCACTTATGAGTGAGAACATGAGGTGTTTGGTTTTCTGTTCTTGTGTCAGTTTGCTGAGAATGATGGTTTCTAGCTTCATCTATGTCCCTGCAAAGGACATGGACTCATCCTTTTTTATGGCTGCATGGTATTCCATGCTATATATGTGCCACATTTTCTTTATCCAGTCTATCATTGATGGGCATTTGGGTTGGTTCCAAGTCTTTGCTATTGTAAACTGCACAGCAATGAACATACCTGTGCATGTGTCTTTATAGTAGAACGATTTATAATCCTTTGGGTATATACTCAATAATGGGATTGCTGGGTCAAATAGTATTTCTATTTCTAGATCCATGAGGAATCACCACACTGTCTTTTACAATGTTTGAACTAATTTACACTCCCACCAACAGTGTAAAAGCATTCCTATTTCTCCACATCCTCTCCAGCATCTGTTGTCTCCAGATTTTTTAATGATTGCTATTCTAACTGGCATAAGATGGTATCTCAATGTAGTTTTGATTTGCATTTCTCTAATGACCCGTGATTATGAGCATTTATTCATATGTTTGTTGGTGTCATATATGTCTTCTTTTGAAAAGTGTCTGTTCATATCCTTTGCACACTTTTGAATGGGTTTGTTTGTTTTCTTCTTGTAAATCTGTTTTAGTTCTTTGTAGATTTTGGATATAAGTCCTTTGTCAGATGGGTAGATTGCAAAAATTTTTGCCCATTCTGTTGGTTGCTGGTTCACTCTAATGATTGTTTCTTTTGCTGTGCAGAAGCTCTGGAGTTTAATTAGATCCCATTTGTCTATTTTGGCTTTTGTTGCCAATGCTTTTGGTGTTTTAGTCATGAAGTCCTTGCCTATGCCTATTTCCTGAATGGTTTTGCTTAGGTTTTCTTCTAAGGTTTTTATAGTGTTTAGGTCTTATGTTTAAGTCTTTAATCTATCTGGAGTTAATTTTCATGTGAGGTGTCAGGAAGGGGTCCAGTTTCTGCTTTCTGCACATGACTTGTCAGCTTTCCCAACATCATTTATTAAACAGGGAATCCTTTCCCCATTGCTTGCTTTTGTCAAGTTTGTCAAAGATCAGTTGGTTGTAGATGTGTGGTGTTGGCTCCGAGGCCTCTGTTCTGTTCCATTGGTCTTATCTCTGTTTTGGTACCAGTACCATGCTGTTTTGATTACTGTAGCCTTGTAGTATAGTTTGAAGTCAGGTAGCATGATGCCTCCAGCTTTGTTCTTTTTGCTTAGAATTGACTTGGCTATGCGGGCTCCCTTTTGGTTCCATATGAAGTTTAAAGTGTTTTTTTCCATTTCTGTGAAGAAGGTCATTGGTACCTTGAGGGGGATAGCATTGAATTTATAAATCACTTTGGGCAATATGGCCATTTTCATGATATTGATTCTTCCTAACCATGAGCATGGAATGTTTCTCCGTCTGTGTCCTCTTTTATTTTGTTGAGCAGTGATTTGTAGTTCTCCTTGAAGAGGTCCTTTACATTCTTTGTTAGTTGTATTCCTAGGTATTTTATTCTCTTTGTAGCAATTGTGAATGGCAGTTCATTCTTGATTTGGTTCTCTTTAAGTCTGCTATTGGCGTATAGGAATGCTTGTGACTTCTGCACATTAATTTTGTATCCTGAGACTTTGCTGAAGTTGCTTATCAGTTTAAGTAGATTTTAGGCTGAGATGTTAGTGTCTTCTAAATATACAATCGTGTCATCTGCAAATAGCGACAATTTGACTTCCTCCTTTCCTAATTGAATACCCTTTATTTCTTTTCTTGCCTGATTGCTCTGGCTAGAACTTCCAATACTATATTGAATAGGAGTGGTGAGAGAGGGCATCCTTGTCTAGTGCCAGATTTCAAAGGGAATGCTTCCAGTTTTTGCCCATTCAGTATGATATTGGGTGTGGGTTTGTCATAAATAGCTTTTATTATTTTGAGATATGTTCCATCGATACCTAGTTTATTGAGAGTTTTTAGCATAAAGGGCTGTTGAATTTTGTTGAAGGCCTTCTCTACATCTTCTGAGATAATCATGTGGCTTTTGTTTTTGGTTCTGTTTAAGTGATAGGTTACATTTATAGATTTGTGTATGTTGAACTAGCCTTGCATCCCTGGGATGAAGCCTACTTGATCATGACAGATAAGCTTTTTGATGTGCTATAATAATAACTATTCTCGAATCAGCTTGGTATTCAAGTTTCTTTCTACCATGTTTTCAACAAAATCTGAATATGCTAGTTTAAGAATGAAAGAAATGATAAGTCTATTATTACAATTTACATCACCCAGGACTATCATTTCACTGTAAGCAGCTGTTCATTTATTTGTATCTTTATAAATGCCAGCCCTGAGACTTTATATCTTGAGGGATGGGGGATTCCTGGTAACATTTTTAGCATGTAAAACATTAATTAAATCATGTCACATTTAGGATTATAGTGAGGGAAAAGACAGAAAGGAACCAGTTAGACAGACAGCTAGGACAGGTCCTAGGTAGAATTCCTTTCTTTCTAACAAAGGAACAGCCTGAAGCATCAGGCTGCAAGCCTAGGTAAGGAGGCAAAGTCCACCATAAACATGCCTTCTGTGTAACTAGCAAGGGTCATGTATACACAGTAGGCTTCAGTGAGCACATTGCTTTCCTTTTTTGGACATACTCAGATAAGGGAATTTGCACAGGGAAGGGTGTGGGGCGGCTTGCTTGAAACATGCCTAAGAGGAGTAGCACAGAACCCAGAATGTGCACAATAGAGAATTCCACCCGCTTACACAAGTGCAGTAAAGGAAATTAAACACCATGGAGTAACTTAGGCTAAGGGTCCACATGCACATTAGAAGGACAGTGAGGAACAGTCAGGAATTTGCATTTTATGCAAATGAAACACCCAGTCCTAACTGGTTATTTGCATCTTACTCACCCCATGAGACTGTTTCTAAAGCCCTTGTATTTGATTGTAGAACAGTAACCTTCTTTCGCACCCCCTCTCCATTGCAGAAAACAATTTCTGCTTTCACTTACTAAGCTTTCACTTCCATCTCACCCTTGTGTCCATGCTCCTTAATTTTACTGGTCTTGAGGCAAAAAACTCCTGGTCCTACTTCAAACAAGAAAACTGAAACATTGTGGTGCATTGGCAAAGCTGCTACAATAGTTTCAACAAGAAGAAATAAGAGGAGTTAGTGAATTTTAATGTGGTTATGGAAAATTGAAGAGTGTGATTCCTACTGCAATTGCCTAAGTGTAAGTGCAATATTATGCTGACATATAGAGAAACTCCTGAAAAATCATTATTCGATATTGAAAGAATGTAAGATGGAGATTTCAATGAAACAAGCTATCCAAACCAATCATCCATTCTTCAGAACTCTCCACATTAAGGCAACATTAGAATTTTACATTTATTTAGAGTGCTCTGGGATCATTTTCTTGCTAGTTATCTTAGTTCTATATTTAATTTTTAAAAAAGCTTTTCACTAGCACCATTTATGATATAAATATGCTGCCATACCTTCTCAATGCTGTGTTTCCCAGTGCGTACAATTATTTTATTTGAAAAGCTATAATTCATGCTTTGTTTTTCTTTTCTCACATTGTACTACTTTGTCAAATTTCAAAGGTGGGGTTTGTCCCATCTTTGAATATACCAATGTATATCATAATATTCTATTGTCCAGAAATTAGCAGATGCTCAAGAGATTATTGTAAGGTATTTTCATACTGGTGAAGCCCAATATACTCTGAAAAACTTGTGTCATTTGACTTCACATTCATTTAGTAGGTATTTATTAAGCACTTTCAAAGAACATTCCATTAATGCAGAAAACTATAACGAGCAATTTAAAAGAAGCTTTTCTCTTCTTGAGTTTACATTTTAAGTCAGTGTAGGTATAGAACATTATTCCCAGTTGAGGATGTGCCTTCTGCTAGTCTCTTATCATTTCTTTTATAATAAAGCATTATCATCTTATGGCCTTCTAATTCTCATATTTGTTACTCTGTGTCATGTCTCATTGCTCCTTGTTTTTGACCCATACCTACACTATTGGCCATCCTGTAACCACTCAATGGGTTTGCTTTGTCTGCTGCTTAGACAGAGCTGATTTGTTGAGACAGGGGAATTGCAATGGAGAAAGAGTAATTCACGCACAGATGGCTGTGTGGGAGATGGGAGTTTTATTTTTACTCAAATCAGTCTCCCCTAACATTCAGGGATCAGAGCTTTTGAGGACAACTTGGTTTGTAGGGGCTTGGGAAATGGGGGGAGTGCTGATTGGTCAGGTTGGAAATAGAATCATAGAACATCAAAGTGAGGTTTTCTTGATGTCTTTCTTGCTGTTCCAGGGTGGGATCACAGAACTGAATGAGCCAGATTACTGCTCTGGATGGTGCCAGCTGATCCATTGAGTGCAGGTTCTACAAAATATCTCAAGCAGTGATCTTAGGTTTCACAACAGTGATGTTATCTCCAGGAGTGGTTTGTGGGGATTCAGACTCTTGCAGGCAGAGGCCACATGACTCACAACTGTAATTTTTAATCTTGTAGCTAATTTGTTAGTCATACAAAGGCAAACTGGTCCCCAGGCAAGAAAGGGGTCTTTTCAGGAAAGGGCTACCATCAATTTTGTTTCAGAGTCAAACCATAAACTAAATTCCTCCCCAAGGTTAGCTTGGCCTATGCCAAGGATTGAACAAATACAGATTAAATGTTAGAAGCAAGATGGAGTCAGTTAGTTCTGATTTCTTTCATTGCCATAATTTCCTCAGCTATAATTTTGGCAAAGGTGGTTTCAATTTGATTGCTAAGCCTCTGTATTTGCGGAATGATTTTAACCTTATTCATAGTTCTTGGTATATACCATTACTGCTTAGNACCCTCTCTCTGCTTCTACTCTATATTCCCCTGGTGCTGACCTCAAAGACCCTGGTTTCCCAAACCACCTTATACCCATGGTGTCTGAACACCTAGGAGCTGCATGAATTTCAGCTCCCTTTATTCCAAACCACATTACCCCTTTGCCTACTGGACTAGCTCATGGACTTGTATCTCAAAATTACCGTACACAGATTTGTAGCAATCTGTATCCCTTCAAATAAGAGCTTTTACCTTATTTCTTCACCCAGTGGAAAACACGGGGGTCATTGTTGAGCCTGCTATCTGCCTAATCTTGTGCATCCAATGATTTGTTAAATCTGCCAAGCCTCTGTCATTATCATGAGTGCCATTTTCTCATTTTCTACTTATCCTCAACCATACACATTGTTAAAAGCCTCATTATAACTTGTGTAGACTAAAAATAATAGTCAACTAATACATCTTTCTACCTTAATGACCCAGCTTGTTTCTCCAAATCTTATAGTGCCTGACAAGCACACAAGCTCATAACCTTGTTGAAAATGGCCAACTATCAATAAGTGGCAATGATATGGGCAGGATACAGGGAAATACTGGGTAGAAGAGGATGGTTCCCCAATGAAGGCCCCACCCACAAGTCTGGGCCCACAGTCCTAAATGAGACCTCACATCCCTGTTTTCCTGCCTGAGTGTTGCTTTTTCCAAAATCACCCTGGCTCATCATGCCCCACATCCTGTACCAATAAAAACCACAAAGTCCACTGGCAGAGGAACAGAGTGAGGTGGCAGAGAAGGAGAGAAAAGAGGAAGCATCTGAAAGTTGAGAGGAGTTCGACTCAGGACCGTTAGAGAGAAGTTCTGCCTGAGATGGCTGAACTCCAAGGGAAGATTCTCTTCCCACTTCATTCCCTTTCCAGCTCCCCATCCCACTAAGAGTCACCTCCATCAATCAGTAAAGCTTCAGAATTCACCATCCTTCAAGTCCATGTGACTTGATTTTTCCTAGATGCTGGAAAAGGATGCAGGTACCAAGAGGGCAGGGTGCAAAAGGCTGTCCCCCTGACTTTCCACTGAGCTGGTTAACATTTAGCCATCTGTGGATGGCATTTGCTAAAAGAGCATTAATTGTAACACACCCCTAGATACTGCCAGGGTGCCAGAACCCAAAAACGCTGCCCCGGCCCAGGCACTAGCTTGCCTGCATGCTTCTCCTCCTGCAAGAGGTTTGAGTGCAGCAGCAGAGTAAGTGAGCCATTCTCCTGTTGCAAGTCCCATGAAGAGGTCCAGAGAACTCTCCCATCTCAGCAATATTTGTTATTCATGAGGTCATGTGTTTACTCATGTACTTCTTTATAAACTAAGCCTAGTCTATTATGGCTGGTCCAACATACAGAATAATGATGAACAGACAGGTGAAATTAGTGAGCACCAGACAGAGTTTGGTATTTTCATCTGTGATGATGAACATCTTAGTAATAGTTGGTAACAAAATTTAACTGAGCTATCAAAGATTTTGAAACATATTTCTATGTAGAGGCTTTTATAATAATTTGTAATAATACTAATGTGTGAGAACAATGACCAACCATATTTATTTAGAAACACCAAGCTACTTTGTGTCTCTTGCTCATTATCTAATTCTGTGGAAGTCACCTCTCATTAATCATGGTTAGACATCTCCCTGAGTAGCGTACTTCAATATCTTTATATTAATAAAACAGAGTCCCTGCAGCTACTATCTCTCATTGGGTGTCATACACTTTTATATAAAAAAGGTGATTTAACTTAGTTTGCAAGTAGAGAATTTGCTGATTGAGCAAATCCTTCATTTACCTCTTCGAACAAAACATGTAAGATCCATGTGGTAAATATCCTAATAAATAGAAAGAGATACTACAAAACCTTCAGGGTACTATGAAAGTTAAAGATAATTTCTCTAATGTTTAGCACAGTGACTTGCATACAGTAGGTTCTTAATAAATTACAATACATTCATACACATTTTATTTAGATTTAGATCCTGGCTATATTTTTCTTTATGAATTCTATTCTCCAGAAAAGCATATTTCATCTCAGGTATAACTTAGAATGATGTGCTTTGAGTATTAAATGTGAATTCCTTGAGAAATGCTATATATTATTTTAATTATTCATCTAAACTCTATCCTCATAATCCTGAAGGTAAAAAGGAGTGAGTTGTTAAAAAGAAAAAGATCAGAAGAATAATTTCAGTTACAGGCCACGGGCATGAAATTTCAAGGATGGTCAAGTTTCAGTTTGAGTTGAGTTGGTTGCTTTATGCTGTGATTATTCTTAAGGTCATTTTAATCACAGAGCAGTAAAGTTGGATTTGGTAATGTTTCACAGTAAAACCACTGATGTTACAAATGGGAAAATGTTTCTAGGAAGGCCAGTAACAAAACATGATGTCTGCTCGAAGCAAGGACGGCCAGCGGCAGTGGTACTAAATGTGATAGTAAAATACTTGAAGTAGAGAATAATTCATTAAACCCTGATATTTCAGAATAGAAGAGGTAGGGAACATTTTAATTTTATGCTATTATGTGTGTGGTAACAGATGAGTTTTAGAATTTAACTTGAAATGTGCTTTCTTATTCATACCTATCTGAGTTAAGAAAACGGGAACTGAAGATAACTCACATTCCAAAAAGGCTATAAATTTCTCTTTAAAGCTGGAACATCTAAGTATTTAAAAGTCTAAGGCTTATAGAGAAAGATAGGGGAGCAAACTCATATTTACCTTGCCATCCTTTCTGAAATCCATAATAATAAAAATCATAAAGGAAAAAAATAACTCCATCTAAAGTGGAATTAGGGATTGGCCAGGAGCCCAAAGCACAGGCTGTAAACCAGAGCTGCACGGGAGCAAGAGATGAGCAAAACCAAAGTAGGGAGGATGCAATTCTTCCACTATTTTCTGGGGTTGAAAATTTGTTCTTACTAAAATAAGTCAAGAAAAACCTTCCCACAGGATTTTACCCCAAAAGATGAGGATTCTGGGTGAGAAAGCCTATGGGAAAAGAGGAAACTGCGTAAATGGCTGAATGTAACCATTACATTCTCACTCTTTTTTCCTCACTTTCCCCTACATCTTTCAATTTCTTTTATTTTTTTTAAACAGTCATTTACTGTGTGTAAGGCTCTGAGTTATCCAACCCTTGGGTATCAAAAAGATAGATCTCGAACAGAGCATGTCCAATTTTGTGCTGGATGTTCCTATCACATGAAGGGGTCCAATTATTCACCTAATTACCCCAAATCAAAGTAAACTTCTCATACTCTATGGTCAATCCTTCAGCCATTCCTATTAGGTTTACCACCAAAATACTTCCTGTCTCACCACTCCATGACTACCACTGTTCTTGACACAGCCAAAGCATCATGTTTCATTGGAGTATAAAACTCCTAAGCAGTCTGTTTGCTCTCAGAAAAGCACCCCCACATCTTTCATTTTCACCCTTCCAATGACTGTAATATCACCCAGAAGAAATTGTGATTCCTTAGCAAGTCCTACACGAACCCACCTTATTTGGGACCTCCACATCTCTCTGTCCTCTTCTTGTATCCCAATCTTCAAATCCTTCAGTCTTCCCTTCTATTAGTCTATTCTCATGCTGCTAATAAAGACATACTCAAGACTGGGCAATTTATAAATAAAAAGAGGTTTAATGGACTCACAATTCCACATGGCTGAGGAGGCCTCACAATTATGGCCAAAGGCAAAGAAGAGCAAAGTCATGTGTTACATGGCAGCAGGCAAGAGAGAGTGAGTAGAGGAACTGCCCTTTATAAAACTGTCATATCTCATGAGACTTATTCATTATCACTAGAAAGGCACAGGAAAAACCCACTGCCATGATTCAAATACTTCCCACCACGTCCCTCCCACTATCCTTGGGGATTATAGAAACTACAATCGAGATGAGATTTGGGTGGGGACACAGCTAAACCCTGTCAGCCCTGTAAACCAATTCTGCTTACCAGCTTTGTGCAGGTGTGTCTCCAGTTTCTTATCTAGTTGTTAAGTTGGCCCATGGATATTTGACCCTGAGATTCATGTGAGAGGTCAATGCTGAAGTCATGAATGGAAGAGTCACCAAAGTATTATGACATCTGAATTCATGTAGCACTGACAGATCACCAGGGGTAAGTGCAGAAAGGCTAAGAAAAGAAAGTCCCTAACAAAGGAGGCAGTAATCTATATCTGATAATGGTAATCAAAATAACAATAATAGTAAATGATGATAGTATTGAATAGAACATTATACTTATGATTCATCTGTATAACAAAACAGAATGAATGCATTATTTTTATTTCACCAGTGAGAAATGATTAACTACAGATACAGAGTAATTAAGTCAAAATGGCATAGGTGGTAAACGGATGAGTTAGACTTTAATGAAAGACAGTTTCCATGGTACAGTCTCTCCCCTGTGCTGCTATAATGTCTTTCAAATATTGCTCCTATAAGCAGAATCAGGAGATCAGGGTTGGTGGGTCCAGGTGGAGCCATGGATGTCAGACACACAAAAGCCTGGAAATATATCTCTCAAAGGCCAGGCTACACTAGTGGTGTAGTTTGCAGGAGTAATTGAAGAAGTTGCATATCTTATAACGTCCAGGACAATGGCTGACAATCATGTATGTCTGCACTTTAGCAGGACTCAAGCTCCTCTCATTATCCCAGCCTGATGGCTTCCCATCGGCTTTACAAAAGTGATTGAGTCTTAGACAAGGCCTATTATAATTTAAATTATAGCCTAAAAGTCTTCCAAAGTTAGTTTGGCCCAAAAGCACAGGAATATTTAAGGGAAAGGTAAGATGGTAGGGCAAGTTATCTTGGATCTCTTTCACTGTTATCATTTTCTCACTGATTAAATTTTTGTAAAAGTGGTTTCATGAACTGGCATGGGCTTTGGGCAGAGAGACATAACTGAAGAAGAACAGAACAAGAGAGTGGAGCGTAAAAAAAATTACAAAGCTGGACCAAGAAAGTAAATTGAGTAAACAGGAAAGTGAGGTCATTCAGAGGTGGGGGGTAATGAAAAGGTGAGATCATTGAATTGGAAGCCCTGATAGCATTAGCAGAGTTCGCTGGATGGATAAGAAGTGATACTCAGAAATTTGGATTCATGAACTGGTAATTTTTTTTATAAAACAACATTATATCTGTATTAACTCCTAATGCCTGTTTTGTGTTTCAGGCCACATAACCCTCTGTTTGTGAGTTCATATATGTGAGTGTATTCATGCTGTATGAGTAGGTAGTTAGGCAGACATGAGCAGCCCTGGACAGGCCCCCCTCCCTGGCTGGGAATGTCAGGTGACCATCAGGTGACGGTCAGGTGGTTGTTAAAATATCTCTCTAAAATAATAATTGGCCATGGCTGCACCAGGGAAAGGCGGTCTGCCAATAGATACAAAACACCTGAAGCTGGTGTTCAGCAGCTTCCCAATAAGATCTCAGGAGCTGGGCAAGAGGCTCAAGCATGTGCACTAACAGGCAAAATGGCAGAGGAGTTTAACCTGAATACAACCTTCCTGAAGGAACGTTCAACTGCTTAGGGAAAAATGCCTCAACTAAGCATGGACACAACTTCAGTAAACATACTGTGCATGCGGCGCTTCCCAAGAGCTGGCAGGCCACTGCGCATGCCGACAGCCCCAAGGGAAAAATCAAAAGAGAAAAAACATAAACCCTGAAACCATGCCAATGTATACAACCCCAAGTGCAGGGCTGACCTGAGCACTTGGATCTCTCAAGTCACCCACTTAGCCCTCTTCCAAGTGAACTTCGCTTTCTTTCCCTCCTGCTCTAAATACCTTTAATAAATTGTCACTCTTGCTCTCAAACTTACCTTAGTCTCTCCCTCTGCCTTACACCCCTCAGCCAAATTCTTTTCTCTGAGGAGGCAAGGACTGAGTTTGCTGCAGACCTATATGGATTTGCCACTGGTAACAATGCAACCACTTCATCTAACCGTACACATTTCAAAGCCTGTTCCTTCTCCCAAGCTTTAGTGTTTATGTTTACTCACTGTCAGCTCAGTGATTATCAGGATCTACAAAATGCAATTTTTATATCCAGAATAGTCTTGATATAGCACCAATCCAGAAGAAGCTATTGGCTGTAATAAAGCATTACACCTACAGGGGGTCTCATAACAGAAAGAAAAACAATTAACATTCTATGAATTATCTTGGACAAGTACATAGTCTTCAACTTAAGATGGTTAGGCTGAAGGCCTTTTGCCTTTACAATGGTGCAAAATGGATATGCATTCAGTAGAAACCGTACTTTGAGTATCCATACAACCATTCTGTTTTTTACATTTAGTACAGTACTCAATAAAATTACATGAATTTGTTAACACTTTACCATGAAATAGGCTTTGAGTTGGATGATGTTGCCCAACTGTAGGCTGATGTAAGTGTTCTGAGCACATTTAAGGTAGGTTGGGCTAAGCTATGATGTTTGGGAGGTTAAGTGTATTGAATGCATTTTCAACTTATACATATTTTCATGACAATGGATGTATCAGGACATAAGCCCATTGTAAATTGAGGAGCAGCTTTCTAGCGAATAAACAATTAAGTTATTGAAAATGAAAATCATTGCAGGCCCCTTGAAATAAGGGCAATGAGAAGAAGGAATAGAAACATGCCTTTAGAAATTGCATACATAATTTTTAAAATAGAGGCTCTCGTAGTCAACAAAACTAGTACTTAATAATTCCTCAAATCCCAAGCCAATTCAAACCTTTACAAAAACAGATGAGAACAAATGTTATTATTATAATGGTCCTGGACATATAATGGCATGGCAATTTCAGAACGTGATCACAAAGCACTTTTACTCAACTGCAGCATCCAATTGCTCTCAGTTCCTTAACTGATTGGCATCTCCAGTAAGCAGCAATGCATCTAAATCCCACATCTTCTGCTGCTTCATCAAAATGAGTTCCCCTAGCTTCCTTTGGAATTAGACAAAAAAATGTCTATGCTATTACTTTGCAATATTTTTGAGAATAAGAATGCTATCCTTTGAATAATCTTAAAGATAATTAATCAATTAGATTACAGGTTTTCTTAAAATTTAACTGAGCAAGTATTCTTGTTGGTTTATAGTGATTGATAAAGGCTCATATACATTTAAACAAGAAAAATAGAAATTTCTGAAAAAAATATTTCTTATGTTTTAATTGTTTTGCTTCTTTATGATATATATATAAATGTAGTTATATATAGATATAGTTAAATATAGTCACATATAAAGTAACTATATTATTTACATACATAGTTAAATATAGTTACATATATGTAGCTATATACTGCTTTTGTTTTGTTTTGTGATCTAACCTATAGGTCAGAAAGAAAAATGGTTCAAATATGACTTTAATTGATGGTCTTGGTTAGTAGTTTGTAAGAAAGGAATGCATATTGTACTTCAATATTTTACCCTTTTAATTTGTTTAAACATTTGATTTGAATCCCTGAGGAAAAAAAATACAGTTCATATAATATCTGCAACTAAGTTAATCTTTGGACAAAGTAGATATATGAAATAATTCATTTGATAAATTATTATTGGCCTTGCCTCAATCTTATCACAATGCCAAGTAATGTTATCTTAATTTTCTCATGTATCAGTTTAGTTTTTCCTAAACATCTAATTTGGATTACCCTTGTTGCCTAGATTGGTTTATCTTAATTATACACCAATATCACAGTCAGTAGCCATTAAGATTATAAAATAATAGAAATACGTGTTTAATAAACCAAATTATTATATGCCATGTCAACATAAGGAATACAGTTCATTGTTATACCCAAAGGAAAAAAATGTAAATATATACAGGCAAAATTAAAACTCTTTAAAATGAGAGTTTCAAATATTGAATTAAATTCAGTTTCTTCATTCTTCATAAAAAGAGTAGGGGGATGCTATTTTATTTTTAATTTAAGAAATTAAGAAGCACAATTTTAAAGCCTATAATTTAAATAAAAAGCCTATACTAAGTGAGCCAGAGAGACTTACTTATTTATTTACCAAAGCAAATGAAATTAAGAAAAAAATAGAAAAGATTAAAAATAAAGAGAAGAATAAAGAGAATCAAGGGACCCAACATAAAGATTTTGTAAGCGGGCCAGGCACTTTAGGAAGCCAAGGTGGACTGGACTCTTGAGTCCAGGAGTTTGAGACCAGCCTGGGCAACATGGCAAGACCCTGTCTCTACAAAAAAATACAAAAATTAGCCATGTGTGTATTTTTGGTGGTGTGCACCTGTGATCCTAGCTACTTGGGAGGCTGAGGTGAGAGGATCACTTGAGCCTGGGAAGGTCAAGGCTACAGTGAGCTATGATCATGCCACTGCGCTCCAGCCTGAGCAACAGAGCAAGACCTTGTCTTAAAACGAAAAAAACGAAAAAGGATTTTGTAAGGAAAGAGGAACAAGAAGAGGGAAAAGATATTCAGTGACACATCTCAAAAGAAAAAAACACATAATTAAAACAGAAAGACATTTTTAAGGGAAAAAATGGCAAAAATCATTGTGACCATATCATTTCTAAAAATAAATAAACATGAAACAGAAACACATATAAAAAGGCTGGTTGTCAGATCATTGCCTGTAAAAAATAAAAATTTATTAAACATTCAAGGTATAGATTTAAGGAGAGAGATCAGTGCTTGGTGTGTAGCTAGTAAGATTTATAGACAGGCAAGTAATCAGGTTTTAGATACTATTTGAAATGATTAAATTCAGCTGCCTGTTGAGATTAGTTAGAAAAAACGAAGAAAATGAACACTCAGGCATCTGTGGAGAACATGAAAGTTTCAGAGAGGGTAAAAGAAAGTATCTACAATAGTGCTCGAGAAGAAATATGCAAAAATGTCAGATAAACACCAAAATTGTGTTGTTTAACAAAAGCCTGTGTTTCAAAACCTGAAAGTGGCATCACATATCTTAGGGATAAGGTCATGTGAAAAAGTAACTTTTTGGGGAACAAACGCAAGCTAACTAAATCCAAGGAACAACCTCCTTGTTATCTGTTAAATTCTAGTAAACATGGCAGAGACATTCTGCCCGGTACACATTATAGATTCCCGAGATTTTTATAACATAATTTTTGTTTTTCTTAAGTTTTTCAGAAGTAGCTAGAGTACGAAAATGATTTCAGCAGTACCCTCCAAACGCAATAAAATTCACTTTTTTCTGGTGTTGATTTTCTGTTCTTCCAGCGAAATACATAATTCCAGAAAATTTCTTACTTATCCACATGTACTGTATACAATGGACTCCAACACTTGCCCAGACCTTTCTGAAACCTTAGATTAAACAATGGTAGAACGTCAAGTTTTCTTGCTCCATAAAAACTACTAAGATTTGACCTACTCTCCAATATGCTGCAAGCTCATGAGAGGCCTAAAAGAAATAGACAAGTCTATTGTGAAAGACTTGAATGCCATTCATGTTTAAAACATAAGGCATGTAACAGACACTTGTAAATTAAAAACCATCACAGACATTTATGTTGTGATTTGTTTTCCTCTACAGTGTTAAATTTCACTATGTAACTCTAGAACTGAAATTAATTCGGCAACATTTAAAGTATAAGTTTCAGCCAATAATGCTCAAAATATGTACTTTAGAATAATGTTGACTTAATTTGCATGATGAATTTTTTTTCTTTAAATTTAATTATTTTTGTGGTCTAGGGCTTCACTCATTTACTCATGTTAAGATATTAGAGAAGATGTATGTATGAACCAATGAGATAATTTCCGTGACAGAAAATCAACATTGCCAATAACTACACCTTGGCAGGGGGTGCGAAATAGAAAACAAGAGTTGACAATATCCTTTGAATATCTATGAGACTTGAAAGAGAAATAATTTCATTATTCTTTTCACTGACAGAGAAGTAGACATGTTAATGTGAATAAAAGGTGATATTTTACAATTCTATTCTGCTTTGTATATTGGGATAACTTCTTCAGGAAATTAACTTGTATTTGTTGGGAATATGAATTATCTAATCCAACTTTGAGTCTTAAGATGTAACATGAGTCATATATATATTTTTAAAAATAACGAATTAACTCAACAATCATAAAGTTTTTTTTTTTGTTCAAACTTCGGTGGTACAATAATTCTAATGTTAAAAGCCTCACTTAAAATTTATAATTCTTAAAATATGAATAATATTTTTTAAGAATAACTGAATGAGCAGTTTATGCTCATGTAACTTTTGTTGGGTTTGCATGAAGACTTAAATCTGGAGGCAAAGATTTCTAAACATACAAATATTATAGGTTAGAATTCTAATGTTGCCCATTATTTACACAAAAGTGTCTTGTATCTGAGAAAATTGCTGAATTGACATGTCATTCTTCTAGACAAGTAATTATCACTGGTGAGGAATGGAGAGCTCTTGGAATTTCCTAGAGTCTTTTCAATATATGCCCTGTTAATTCCAGGGCATAAAGGGATTTCCACTAGTAACCAATCAATTATATAAAGTTATCCAAAGTAAAATGAAATTTTAATTTCAGATAACTTTAATTTAATAAAAATATAGACTATATTAATCATGATCCACTCAGAAAAACAGAACTCACACAAGCTGGCTGGGCCCAGTGGCTCATGCCTGTAATCCCAACACTTTGGAGGGTGGAGGTGTACAGATCTCTTGAAGTCAGGAGTTTGAGGTCAGCCTGGCCAACATAGTGAAATACTATCTCTACTAAAAATACAGAAATTAGCTGGGTATGGTGGTGAGTGCTTGTAATCCCAGCTACTTGGAAGGCTGAAGCATGAGAGTCACTTGAACCCAGGAGGCATAGGTTGCAGTGAGCTAAGATAGCACCACTACACTCCAGCCTGGGCAACAAAGCAAGACTTCAGCTCGAAAAACAAACAACAAAAAAACCCAGAACTCACTCAAGGTAATCTAACAGAATCATTATGTAACACTTATTGAAGGGGATTGTTTTGAACTGACCTCCTATACCAGGTCCCAACATACCGAATTAAAATGGAGTCACTCATGCTAAGTGCCACATAACAAAAGTGAAATTTTAAGGAAGCCAGAAGATCCCAAACCAATTAGTTTTGCTTAATCAGAAAGGGCCCAGATAACATAAGTCAGCATAGTAAATCCCCTCCGCTTTAAACCTTGCAAGAAAAATGATCTGAAGTAACTTGACGTTTGCTGACCTGCTTCTTTTGATAGATCTGTTTAGTTGTTCCCATCTTATAAAACCCATGGTTGTGTCATGCCTAGTGGGAGTTGTTATTTATTTTTTATTTTTTTGAGATGGAGTCACACACTGTTACCTAGGTGGGAATGCTGTGGTGTGATCTTGGCTCATTGCAACTTCCACTTCCCAGGTTCAAGTGATTCATGATTCTTGTGCCTCAGCCTCCCAAGTAGCTGGGATTACAGACTTGCACCACCATGCCTGGCTAATTTTTGTACTTTCAGTAGAGACCAGGTTTCACCATGTTGGACAGCCTGGTCTTGAACTACTGACTTCAAGTTATTTGTCTGCCTCAGCCTCCCAAAGTGCTGGGATTACAGGTGTGAGCCACTGTGCCCAGTCAATAGCTCTTATTCTATTTTAGAGCATGGGATGCTACCCAGTTCATAAATTGCAAATAAAAGCCAGTTAAGTCTTAAACTAAATTTTAGCCATCTTTTTTGTTTGTATGCGTTTTACAAAACGTGTATGTTTTGTGCACGCATTTTTACTGTATGTAAGTTGTATTATTATTATTGTTAATGTTAAAGTAATACTAGCTTCAGCCATAATGTCCACATTTTAGTAATGAAGCTCAATACAATTTCTTGTTGACAAAAAATAAACTAAAAATGTTATAATTTTGATTTTTGCTGGAAGAATCCCATATAGAAACCTATTTGCAAATGCATTGAAAGAGCAGAAAAAAGCAAATGGGATGTGACAGAGAAGTAGAAATTATGCTGATGTGAATAAAAGGTGGTATTCGGAAATTCTATTCTGTTTTATATATTGGGATAGCTCCTTAAGGAAATGAACTTGTATTTGTTGGGAAATTGAGTTATATTATCTAATCTAACTTTAAGCCTATCATGAAATGAGCTCTCCACCTCCACCCCAGAAAGCAACTACCACTACTCTTAGGGCCAAAGGGTAGACCTAGAGTCCAGGTGCTGGACGTACCTGGCAGGAGTTGGAATCATGGAAAGACAAGGTCATTGATGGTCAAGCTTCTGGAAGAAAGGTGTCAACTGTAGACTCATGAGGTTCATAAATTTGGAAAGAAGAACTTTATTTCTCATAACGGGTTCCAGCCTGCAGGTTGGTCATCCCGTAAGCTGGGAAGTATAGCCTCTGGAAAAAGCTGAGAGAGAGAACTTTGAGGGAAAGAAGAATAAAATAAGAATTTATGCTGAGTGGGTTGGCTAAGTATACATATTCAGTAAGCTATAAGAGGAATCATAAATATGTATAAAAGGAGAAACATGCACATGCACAGTTGAGCTTCATGCCTCTTCATAAGTAGCATGTTTTAAAAAGATGGTGGGATGAGTGCAGTGGCTCATGCCTGTAGTCCTAGCTACTCAGGAGGCTGAAATGGGAGAATAGCTTGAGCCCAGGAGGTAGAGGCTGCAGTGAGCCATGATTGTACCACCGCACTCCAGTCTGGGTGACAGAGGGAGACCCTGTCTCAAAAAGAACCACAAGCACACACACACACAAATAACAGCAAAAAAATCAGGGTGGTGTTAGCATGATCTGAGGCTGAAGTTCTCAGCCCTCTGATGTTAAATGGTGAAGGAGAAGACACAAAAACACTCACCACGCATCCTCCATGAGAGGGTGGTCAGTTGTAGGGAAGGATGCCTTGTGAAACTAGTAAGCTGTCACTCCAAAGACAGCTGTTCCTTGTTTCTAGAGCTGGTTTCAGCTTACTACTTAGGAAATAATTCTGGTTAGAGGTTAACAAGAAAAGGGCATACAGAGGTGAATCGAACTTCCTATCCTGTCATGAGTGAAAACTAAGTTTTTAAGCCTGGAATCCCCATGGCTAAGAGGGGGTCCATTCAGTTGATTGGGGAGCTTAGGATTTTATTTTTATTTCTCAGAAGAGGTATTGAACTACTTGAATTTTAACGTCCTTTCTCCTTTCAAGTTCTACCATAACGTCCCAATGTTACAAAAAAGGGGTCCTGATCCAGATCCCAAGAGAGGATTCTTGGATCTTGCTCAAGAAAGAATTCAGCGTGAGTCTATAAAGTGAAAGCAAGTTTATTAAGAATGTAAAGGAATAAAAGAATGGCTACTCCATAGACAGAATAGCCCTGAGGGCTTCTGGTTGCCCATTTTTGTGGTTATTTCTTGATGGTATACTAAACAAGGGGTGGATTATTCATGCCTCCCCTGTTTAGAGCATATAGGGTAACTTTCTGACATTGCCTTGGTATCTGTAAACTGTCATGGTGCTGGCAGGGATGACCAGAGGTCACTCTCGTCGCCATCTTGGCTTTGGTGGGGTTTTAGTCAGCTTCTTTACTACAACCTGTTTTATCAGCAAGGTCTTTATGGCCTGTATCTTGTGCCAACCTCATGTCTCATACTGTGACTTACAATGCCTTAACCTTCTGGGAATGCACCCCTGTAGGCCTTAGGCTCATTTTACCCAGCCCCTAATCAAGATGGAGTTGCTCTGGCTCAAACACCTCTGACACCATTGACTGAAACCAGTTAAAAATGTCACTTGGCAATGGACCATGGAATCACATGCAGAGTGTGAGAAAGCCTCTTAGGTCAAAGAGAGAAAGAACCGGCACCCAAAGACTCACAAGGGCTCTCTCCCAGACCAAACTTCACTGTGGCCCCTCTGAATCCTCTTTTTCACCTGGCCTTGCCCTTGGCTCCACTCCTGCTGTGTGGCCCATTAGCTTCGTTTTACCAATGAATCCCACAAAAAGAGTTTATCAAGAATCTCTACCTCCCTACTCTTGATCTCCAGTTAAGCTCCTCTTCCTGTACCCTTGATGCCTAGCCAAGTTCCTCTTAGTAGTTTTCCATCCACCTCCTCACTCTACCACTTGGCTATTTTGATGTCATACTCCAAAATATGGCATTTTTATGTGCTGAACTGGTGAAGCCTCAAGGTCTCTTTGACTTTCCACACCCACTGTCTCTCCCAAAGAAGCAGAAGTTCCTGTAGCTGCCTAAGATCCAGTTCCACCAAGGAGAGCAATTGTTTTTAATTCCCCTCCAAATTATCTTATTGTCTATTGCAGAAAAGAAGACCAAGATGTGACCATACCCAAGCAGATCTTTCTTTACAAGTATAATGACTGTCTCCAAGGATCATTCAAATTTCAAAAAGAATGATCCTGGGCATTCTCCCCAACAATCATTTATTGTTCCTCAATAGAATTCTTCTTCTCCTCCACCTATAATCTCTTTTACTAGTATCCAAGCCTCCATTCTTTCTGTAGCCTTAAGATGGAGTATAAGCTTCTGATGTCATTGTGGGTTTCAGTGTTCATTCCAAAGGAATGAAGGAATAGACACATTAAGTACATGTGTATGTGTTTTCTCCTATTAGTCAATCTGACTCATGTCAGCGATTTTTCAACAAACCTTTAAGGGGCCAGGAGTCTATGGCCCTCACACTATTAATCCCCTAATGCTAATATATTCAGAGTTGAGTTCTATCCCTTTCCCCTATTAAAATAGTCTTGATCCCTCTTGCAACAGCCTTGAATAAAGGCTTTCTTGCCATTTTTAATAAGTATTAAGTACAAAAATTATTATCATTATTATTATTTTTTGAGACAGAGTCTCACTCTGTCACCCAGGCTGGAGTGCAATGGCATGATCTCGGCTCACTGCAATCTCTGCCTCCCAGGTTCAAGCGATTCTCCTGCCTCAGCCTCCCAAGTAGCTGGGACTACAGGTGCCCGCCACCATGCTCAGCTAATTTTTGTATTTTTAGTAGATGAGGTTCTGCCATGTTGGTCAGGTGATCCACCCTCCTCAGCCACCCAAAGTGGTGGGATTACAGGCATGAGCAACCTCACCCAGTCCCAAAATTATTTTTAATAACACACACAAACACACACATACACATCAATTATACATGTTTTTAAAATGCTTACATCTAGACAGAGTGAGAAAAAAGGGAATTTGTTTCAATCAATAATGTTTTAAAATACATTTTGTTTTCTTTAGGAATTCTCTTTGTTAGCATTCTCATATATGCCAACCTAATGAAAGCAAACACAAGTTTTGGAATGAACAACAAATCTTTAATTCATAGACTGCAAAAAATTTAAAAAACAATTAGCAGGCTAAATCTTTTAAATCAGAAAAACTAGCACTCAACTAATGCACAATGCTCCAATTTGGGGAAATTGAGCTTTCGTTTTCATAGCCTTGTGAAGTGCAAGGGAAAGAAAATAAAGTCCCACACTTAGTCAATGTAGCACATCTAATATAAAACTCCCACAAACGTGGAACTCTAAAGCATTTCAACCTCAGGGAAGGGTGAATTAGAAATGTTCCCTCTCTCAAAGATAGCAAAGAAAATTGCCTATATGCAATCTTGGCTCTCAACAGAAGGGATAAATAATCTACCCTTGAAAGCTCATAACCACCAGGTAATGCATTTTTAGCCTGAATAGACAAGTCCTCTGTGGTCCTAGAATTTTAACATATAAATTAATTTTAATTTAATTTTTTTTTTTGAGACAGGGCCTCACTCTTTTGCCCTGGCTGGAGTGCAGTGGCATGATCTCAGCTCACTGCAACCTCCATCTCCTGAGTTCAAGCAATTCTCCTACCTAAGCCACCTGAGTAGCTGGGATTACAGGCATGTGCCACCATGCTCAGCGAATTTTTGTATTTTTAGTAGAGATAGGGTTTCTCCATGTTGGCCAGGCCGATCTTGAACTCCTGACCCCAGATGATCCACCTATCTCAGCCTCCCAAAGTGCTGGGATTACAGATACGAGCCACCACTTCTGGCCGAATTAATTTAAAGTGACCTCACATTTAGTGTCCCCAGCCCCCATCAGATGCAAACTCACATGCTCCCATAGGCTTTGACACAATCCCGCAGAAACAATTACAAGACAAATCATAGGCTGTCATGCCAAATTATCGTGAAATGCACACAGAACAAAGGCACCAGGAGGGACAGACTTCAGGTATAACAACCAAATGCACAGTCTTCAAATACTTGCATAAATGCACACTGATTTTTAAAAATGCATATGTGATACCAAAAAAATCTATTGATTGTGACTATGATTTGAAGCCATTAGAATTTAAAAAATCTTGATACATTATGGTGCATATTCATTTAGAGTGTTAAATTGGATGTAACAAAAGCTATGTTCATGAAATACAGTTTGTCAAGGGAAGCTTCAAATAGATTTTAATTTGGAATCTATTTTAATTTAATACAGGAATCCAGCATTTAACTTTGTTCTTAATCTTTTGCATTTATTTTATTATTAATGTTTTCTATTATAAAAGTAACTATTGTTGGCAAATTTATATTGATATCCCTATCATTTTCCCTTAAAGTGCTATACAATATTATTTTTTATACAGCATTGGTAATTGTGTTAGGTTGTTTTATTGCTGCTGTAAAAAGTTACTGTGAGCCTCATGGCTTAAAACAATACAGATTTCTTTCTTTATAGATATAGGAGCCAGAAGTCAGAAATAGGTCTCATTGGGCTAACATCATGGTGTCCACAGAAATTCAAGAGGCTCTAGGGGAGAATTCATTTCCTTCTGTTGTTGATTGTGTGTGTGTGTGTGTGTGTGTGTGTGTGTGTTTTAACCATGTGAAAATAAAATTTCAACAAGGGTACTGTAGAATAGGTTGTACTGAGTAATAGAAAACTTTAATAATCTCACAAATTTAGCTGAGGAATTGTCCCCAAACATATAAACATACATGTTGTGTGTGTGTATATACACATTTTTAATGCTCCATATACTTTATGCATTATCTATATATGCACCTTACATATATTAGCTATGATATATATTTGATATATTATACTTATATATTTTATATATTATACTTTTATATTTTATATAAAAGATATACTTTAAATATAATATACGTTCATGTGAAAAAAATATATAATACATTTTAGTAGACATGGTATTTATATCCAGAATTTTGAACACCATTTTTAGCAAAAATTAAAAATGATATACAGTATCAAAGGAAATAATAGTTTGCCATTTCTCATAACTGGGGAAAGACAATCTACCAAGAGTGCTCAATTGAAACTGTGCAAATTTTACTATGCAGCCATAAAAAATAATGAGTTCGTGTCCTTTGTAGGGACGTGGATGAACCTGGAAACCATCATTGTCAGCAAACTGACACAAGAACAGAAAATCAAACACCGCATGTTCTCACTCATAGGCGGGTGTTGAACAATGAGAACACATGGGCACAGGGAGGGGAGCATCACGCACTGGCGTCTGTTGGGGGAAAGTAGGGGAGGAACAGCATGGGGTGGGGAGTTGGGGAGAGATAACATGGGGAGAAATGCCAGATATAGGTGAAGGTGAGGAAGGCAGCAAATCACACTGCCATGTGTGTACCTATGCAACAATCTTGCATGTTCTTCACATGTATCCCAAAATCTAAAATGCAATAAAATATATATTAAAAAAATAAAAAATAAAAATTAAGTCCCCAATTTTTCAAAAAAAAAGTTCAAAAAAAGAAGCAAATCAATCCAGTTGGCATAATTTTGTGAAACTTCATTAAATCAGGAATAAAGAAGAAAATTCTTAAGCTTCCAGAGCAAACATCACACACACCACCACCACCACCTATACTACATCCAAGTGAACAATAATCCCATTGAGATTAGAGTTATTTCTTGTATATTTTATTGAAAATAAACTTCCTATTACTACTGTAAACAGTGATCTCTCTACCTTGCCATAAACAGAAATTAACAAAATATATATTATCTTCTTTATTTTTAAAAATACTTTGTCAAATATTTATAAGATGAAGGAAATATAATTTGTTATGACAAAGCCTGTGATCAAGAGTACCTCTCATCACAGTCCAAGTCTGATATGGTTTGACCATGTCCCCACCCAAATCTCATCTTGAATTGTAGCTCCCACAATTCCCACACGTAGTGGGAGGAATCCAATGGGAGATAAGTGAATCATGGGGGCAGGTTTTTCCCATGCTGTTGTCATGATAGTGAATAAGTCTCATGAGATCTGATGGTTTTATAAAGGGCAGTTCCCCTACACACACTCTCTTGCCTGGCACATATAAGGCGTGCCTTTGCTTCTCCTTTGCTTTCCATCATGATTATGAGGTCTCCGCAGCCATGCTGAACTGTAAGTCCATTAAACCTCTGTCCTTTATAAATTACCCAGCCTCAGGTATGTCTTTATTAGCAGCATGAGAACAGAATAGTGCACTGTCTTAGGCAGAAAAACGGTCCCCAAAGATGTTCACATCATTTTATCTGGAACTTGAGTATATGTTATATCCCATGATGAAGGGAATTATAGTTGCAGATGTAAGTTGAAAGGCTAAACTTAAAGAGATTATCCTGAATTACCTAGGTGGGTTCCATATGATCCTTAAAATTATAAAAAGGTGTCAGAGGAAGAATCAACCCAATGTTGATGCCTTTGATGACATTAGAAGGCACCATGGAAAGAAGAAGGGCAGCAACTTCTAGAAGCTGGAACGTGCAAGGAAACAGATTCTCCCTTACAGAGAGAACCCAGTTCTTCCAACACCTTGATTTCAGCCCAGCGACATTCACTGAGGACTCTGGACTTTCAGAACTGTAAGATAATAAATTTTTGTTGTTATAAGACATCAAGTTTTTGGCAATTTGCTATATCAGCCATAGCAAGATACTTTCAGCCCACATACAACATGCCACAGAATTATGTGCCTACCATTCCATAAATTTGTACACAATTGTGCTCCACAGATGTACATTCATTGCATAATTTTTGAGTGGTTTTAACAGCATATGATTGGGGTCACATTACATACCCTCTTGTGGAACTTGATTTTCTCCATAAGCTTTGTCTATGAGACACATGCAGACTTATAGGTGGAGTTATGCTTCATTTCTCTTTATTGTATTGCTATACTTCATGCTTACTTTTAGGATGACAGCATATCATAGGTTTCCCCTATTTACACATAGTTTAGTTATTGTTAATGTCCCACCTATTAACAGGTGCATTGTACCTGCCTTTGCAAAAGTTGTTATCAGTGAGAAAATTATAACAGTAAGCTAAGTTAACCCAATCCCCAGGTTGACTTTCCCTTAATTATTCCTGGGCTATTGGGCCAAATTAACTTTGGAAGATGTTTAGGCTACAGTTTAAATGATAATAGGCATTGCCCCAAACCCACTTTTGTAAAGCTGATGGGAGGCCATCAGCCTGGGGAGTGGAGAGGAGCTTGAGGCCTGCAGACATAAAGGATTGTCAGCCGTTATTCCAGAGGTTGTAAGATATGCAACATACCCAATTACTCCTGCAAATTAAACACTATTGCAGATTGGTCTTTTGAGATATCTTTCCAGGTTTTTCGCATGCCAGACACCCATGGCTCCACCTGGACCAACAACCCCACTTCTGTGGCCCCACCCAGAAGCAATTTGGCCCAACAGGAGGACAGCTTCAACCCCCTATGATTTCATCTCCATTCCAACCAATCAGCAGCAAGCATTTGTTACCTAGCAACCCCCATCCACTCCCCCAAACTGCCCTTGAAAAATCCTAACCTAGGAACTTTGAATAAGATGATTTGCACAGAACTCCATCTCCCACGTGGCATGGGAAGACTTGTGTCTATTAAACTCTTTCTCTACTACAAATTCATGGTCTTTATACAATGGACAGGAAGAACCTCTCAGGTGGTTACAAGGTGAGTTCTAACCATTTTACAGCTATCATCAACAATGTTCATAAGAACATAATTCTACATGTCTCTTTAGGAAACATAGCCAGAAGGCGAAAGAATGGGTTTAGGATGTATACTTTACTTTTCAGATAATACCAAATTGTTCCACAAAGACATCACAACAAAACACACTCTGACTCACAGTATGTGAGATTCTGCTGTCTTCAAGAGAGGTTTCACACCTATCGTCAGATTTCTAAATATGTGCAATCTCACAGATGTAAAATGGTAAGGTTTTACAGTTTAGTTTTTATTTTTCAAGTTACAGGTGAGGTTGATTATATTTTGTTTATTGGTCATAAATATTTTATTGTCTTTGAAATGTAGCATTAAAACTCAAATACTATTTTATCGTTCTTTAAAATACAGTTTTGAAGTGTTTAATGTATTTCAGATATTTATCCTTTGATGTTTATGCCTAGGCTAGTCAAACTATTTATACCCCAAAATAAACATATTTGAAAGTGAAAGGATATACTATTATTTCTGAACAAACTGGGACATATGGAAGCCTAAATCTTTGTTGCAAATATCAGCTGTTAATGAATAGAATTTAAAGTTTTAATATGAAAACTTAATCATTTTCTTTACTTATTTTATATTTATTTTTATTCTTTATGAAGTATTTGGCTGGGCATGATGGTTTATGCCTGTAGTCCCAGCTACTGGGGAGGCTGAGGCAGGAGGCTCACTTCAGCCCATGAAGTAGAGGCTGCAGTGAGCTGTGACTTTGCTACTGCACTCCAGTCTGGGCAACAGAGCCAGACCCTGTCTCTTAAAATATAAATATATATATATATATATATATATGTGTGTGTGTGTGTGTGTGTGTGTGTGTGTGTGTGTGTGTGTATGCGTAATATATATATCTATGTACACATTTATATAGAAATATATATTAACTGTATATTTTTAATATATAAATTTAACTTGATGTTATCAATGTATTCTTCTACATTCTGTTTCTAAATATTTTAAGGTTTTATTTTGTGCAAGATGTATCTTTTTCATTTGCTTTTCTTTTTCTCCCAAAAGCAACAACTAGTCCATGCAGAAGAGATGAAAATAGTAGTTACTTAATGTCAATTTACAATGGTCCAATATTATTTTTTCCTGTGAGTATAACTGGTCATATCATTGTGAGACTATACCAGCAAATAAATGGGAAGACACAAGATCTCTTCTTAAGATCTCTCTGGAAGTTAATTTTTGAGATGTGAAATTGTGCTTTTTCCTAGTATCCCGGCACTACTTGACAAATAATCTCTCTTTTCCCCACTGTTTGGTCATTGCATTTCTCTCATACAAACAGTTTTCATGCTTCCTAGTGTTGGTACTAATCACTCCCATGTGAGCCATCGATATTTAATCCCTGTGTATTCACCTTACTCTTTTCATTACTGCACCTTCTGGAACCGTCGGCACTCTTTTGGACAAGTTTTGATCTTTGCATTCACCTTCAGAAGACTGTTTTCTGTTCTTGTTTTAGCTAAAGACAACAGATCCACTCTAATCCTAAAGTGATTGTAATGGTATATAAATTTAGTGGGACAAATGAAGGAACAGGCTTTATGCTGACTTTCTAGGTAAGATTCCCAGAACACTTTCTAGAATCACTAAATTTTATGGGTCTTTTTATCCTTTGCTATGGTTTTTAAAAGCTGAAATTCTGAGAGGTATGTCCTCTAGTTGACATAGACCGACCCTGCACGTCAGTCCCTTCAGGCTGCTATAACAAAAACACCATAAACTGTGTGGTTTATAAACAACAGACATTCATTGCTCACGGTTCTCATGGCCAGAAATTGAATATTAATGCATGACAAATTCAGTATCTGCTAAGGAGTCACTTCCTAGTTATAGATAGTGTCTTCCCACTGTATCCTCACATGGTGAAAGGGGCAAGGGAGCTCTTGGGGTGTTTTTAATTATTTATTTATTTATTATTTATTATTATTTTTTTGAGACCGAGTCTTGCTCTGTTGCCCAGGCTAGAGTGCAGTGGCATAAACTTGGCTCACTGCAACCTCCACCTCCCACGTTCAAGCCGTTCTCCTGCCTCTGCCTTCCTAGTAGCTGGGATTACAGGTGCCCACCACTTCAACCAGCTCATTTTTGTATTTTTAGTAAAGACAGGGTTTCACCAGCTTGGCCAGGCTGACCTCGAACTCCTGACCTTGTGATCCACCCACCACAGCCTCCCAAAGTGCTAGGATTACAAGTTTGAGCCACTGCACCTGGCCTCAGGGGTATTTTTTAATAAGGCACTAATCCCATTCACAAGGGCTTCACCTTGATGATGTCATTACCTCCCAAATTTTCCACCTCCTAATACCTTGAAGATTAGGTTCCAACATACAAATCTAGGGGGACACACACACTCAAATCCATAGGCAGATTCAAATGAATGCCACACTTCACTCCCTGTTCTGCCACTGAATATCTACAAACAAGGCAATTATAATAATATGCACCATAATTGTTGCAAAAAAACTGAACACACTCCTAACCATGTCAGTCAGCAGAAGCAAGAATTCCAAATGCAATTGTTTTCCCAGAGGTTTTCAAATCTTACAAGGATGGGTCTGCTTAACATAAATTGGGTTGTGTTTGGCCTCAGGTTGCAAATCCAGCAACATGTAGATTTTAGCATTTTAAATAATGCAACAAAATCTACACAGTGTTTTAGAAGGCGCTAGTCTTTATTATATGAGAGAATTTGTTCTTTAAGTTCCACAGGGAAATCTGTTGGGAATCTGATAGCATGTACATGGGATTTGCAATTATATTAAAGATAGAGGATTTTCTTAAACACGACTACTTCATACTTTTGTTTTTTTTAATTTTTTCAATGAAACACAATATAGAATCTTAGTTTTCTCCTTAGTATTATTATTATTTAATATGGGATCTCACTCTGTCACCCAGGCTGTATTGCAGTGGTGCAATCATAGTTCAGTGCAGCCTTCAACTCCTAGGCTCAAGCAATCTTCCCTTCTCAACCTCCCAAGTAGCTGGGACTACAGTCTTGTACCACGATGTGCATGTAATTTCTTTAAAAAACTTTTTTGTGGATAGAGTCATGCTATGTTGCGTAGGTTGTCTCAAACTCCTGACCTCAAGTGACCCTCCCACCTTAGCTTCCCAAAGTGCCGGAATTACAGGCATGAACCACTATGCCCACACCTCAAGTTATTTTTTCTCATTTGTTAGCTGTATTTTATAGGCACACACATATACATGCATGCTTTCATATGTACACACACATGCTCAAATATGTATACCCAAGCACATATACACATACATTATGAATACTGTTTTAATATATGCATATATATAGCTTCATACAAATGTTAATATATACAGTTAGCAAAATATTTTGTGCTAATATAAATTATAGCTTTTTATAATATTAATATAAATTATATCTTTTGAAAATTACACATTGTTATTGCTGGTTTAGGAATAATTTATTCTCTATTTTTTAAGGTTTAACTATTCCAGCTATATAAAAACTATGTTGATAAGCCCATAAAAGTATGCCTCCAACAGTAAAATTCCCTGGAAATTTGCAGAAGGTGACAATAATATCTTAAAAAATATGTTTTTCCCTGATGTGGGCAGTGAATATAGGATAGAATGTTTTATCACAGCATTGCCAGGAAATTAACAGTTGGATAGTGGTCACTCAGTGACAAGTAAAGTGACTAGACATAGAAATTCAACCTTCCTTTGATCATGTAAAATACAACAAGCTCTGTTAAAAAGCATGAAAGTTGAACTTGAAAACCATTCAGGGGTGTTTTGCTTCCCTCATAGATGAGTACTCACACTCGAAGTTCATCTTCAGCTAGGCTACATGTGATTAAAGACCACCAAAAAACTAAGATAAATTTTTATTCCCATGTAACTGAATAATTTAGATGAGCAGCTCTTAAAATTACTTTGTTCTGAGGATTATTTTTATTAATGTCCTCAAAGCCATTTAATTAGCTTATTTCTCATCTTTGGTACAAAACTGATGAAAAGAAAGTAACTGTGACCAAAGTGGAGAAGAACAATAGTGATCCCTTGGTTAGGGATGAAAATAAAAATACAAGCACATTAATTTCATGGATATAAGTTCTGTTAAGGCAAATACCTTAAATATTTGGAAGCCACCTTCAGTATACCTAATGTTCAAAACCACTTGTTTAGGTTTGCATTTTATGTTTAAAAAATACAACTGCAGATTATTTGGTTTCATTCTATTTGTGTAGCATTTGACTGAGAATTGGTGTGTTTTGCTGGAAGGAGGTTTTTGTTTATTTGTTTACTTGTAAATATAAAATTTTCTACTTTTCTAAATCATCTACAGGATCACTGTCCTTAATTCAATACTTGGTGCCTAATTCTTCTCCTAGAAATGTTTTTCTTTTAAAATCATATTTATAATTATATACACAATATTAATCTGCTGATGATGATCTTCATTTCTTCAACTGATTTTGATGCATGTGAGTAGCCTTAGCATTTAGAATAATTTCCACTGGAACTTTCTTTCATTAAGAAAATTATATTGTTTTCTTCCCTCTCTTCTTATATAATGGGCTAAAAGAAGTATAACCAGAAAATAGTTTCTAATACAAATATAATTGGTAATTTGATTTAAATTATAACACTATTTTATATTCAGAGTATAGGATTTCTATGGTAAACAAAAAAAAATATTTTTTGCATTATTTTTTAAATAGTCATCATTTAAGGCTTAACAATGTAACTTATCAATTTGATATGTTTTTAAATTTTAAACATACATCCTCCTATTTTAACTGACTTTATTACCACTATAGTCTCTGAGAATCGTTCTCTTATAGAGAGCAATAAGAAAATTTTTAGATTTATAAAAAAAAAGAAACACCAAAAACCAAAACACAAAGCAAGAGAACATAAAGCTATCAATTCCTGAGCACGAAAGAGAAGGAAAAATATGATCATTGTTGAATAATGTCCCATTATGTTGAATATGTCCCAATGTTGAATAATGTCCCAATATGTCCTATAGCTCCTCATAAAAATCTTAGCTGGAACTTTCCTATCTAAATTTCTAGCTATGCTGTTGGAATATTAAGTAGGGGAGAAATGCCCCATGTTATGGCAATTCATTATTTTTTCTTCTATGTGCTTGTGAGTTCAGCCTTTTGGAATGATACATGACCTTTCCACAAAGAGGCTGTTCTGATTGCTGTTGATTTAATTACACAGATGAACTTTAACTGCTGAAAAGTAGTACCTCAGCCATTTAATGCAAACATAGCTGCCTCTCTTATCCTTTATTATAAAATATCCTATTAAACTTCAAAGTTGGCAGAATCAATTTTACTTCTTACTGTTTTCCCTGATGTAATGCTGGAACTTTAAGTACTTCTTCTCCTTCCTCCTTCCTCTCCTCTTCTTCCTTCTCCTTCTTCTTCCTCCTTCATCTTCGTCCTCCTCTTCCTCTTTCTCTGTAACAAAGTACACTACATACAGTAAGAAATTTACTTCTTTTTTCTTTAGATGCACATTTTGCTTATTCCCTTGAAACCAATTAAGATATTTTTGCATAATTTAATTATTTTCTAGCAAAGGGAAAACATATATCTATAAGAAGAGAATAGACAATAGCTATCCAGAAAGATAAAATAGGACATGTGTTTAAGTGGGCCAGATCTCAATTAATCAACTCTTATATTACTATTCATCATTACTGTTTAAAAACCTGGAGATGACAAACACAATTGATACCTCCTGGAGAACCTGCCTGAGGCTCTTCTTGAGGAATATATTTGTCTGTAATACAAACACAAGACGAATGTGTTTCACTACAATGTTAAGATGGTTACAATGCCATTAAGCAAAGGGACTTTTTCAGCTCCCTTATAATCTTACGGGACCACCATCCTACATGCAGGTTACTATTGACTGAAACCTCGTTATATGGCTCATGAGTATGTCTATATTTCTATCCGATCTACATATAATCTTCAAAACTAGAAACATGATAGGTTATTCAAATTGCCCTGAGAAATCTGCTTTTTTCTCTGCATTGTATGGATAGTCCAAGTTATTTCTGAAATGCAGACAAGAATGTAAGATATTGACCTCTAACCATTCACTAAGCTCCATCTTGAATTGTGCTTTAATTTTGACCTTCAAAGAGTCTTGGCTTCATTGAGATGCAGCCAGCAACCACATGACAACTGCAATTGTCATATTTAAAGAATATCTGTTAGTGTATCTCTTAAACTCTGTTTGAGTCAGGAGGGTTTTGAATCTGTTCAATGTTTTATCTTCCATTAAGGCTTACAGGTAGACCAAAATAAGTAATATTTATGGCAGGCAATTTATTTCAAGAAAAATTAAATTTAGTTTAGCTTTCCTTTTCCTTTGATTTTAGGCAAATCTTTCTTTTTATGAGAGTTTAAACTAATTTATTTTCATTTTTGTTGATTTTAAAGTATGCATTCTTACTAAAACATGCACCTCAAAGGTGATTATCTGCCTATATTATACACTGACAGAACACATATATGCATAGTAACGTATTTTGAAAAATATTTTCTATTTTCTACACTCATAACCTTGTTGACAGGTTTTAAATTTTGGAAGCAGATCTTGAAGTTTTAGTTAACAGAATACAGATGAAATCTCAGAGGTTTTCAAGGACATAGCTTGCCTATACATTTTTCCTTAGGGATAAAAAGAAAAAGACATAAGAAGTCGACATTAATCAAACTAAACTTTCTGAATTCTGAGTAGTTCTGACACGCATTTATCTATTTTCCACTGAAAATTCATTCAAAGTACCGTCTCTATATAAATGTTTAAATATTAATTTTGCTTCAGTTTTAGAATAAATTTCATTTTATTTTCCTTGCTTGTGTATGTTTTATGTAACTTGGTGGAGTCCAACTTAAAATGCTCTTTGTGGAGTCTTAGTAAGATAAATAAGCAAAAATGAGGAAAGGGGCACAGGTTGGGGAAGAACAACTGTTGTTAGAGATGGCTAATCACACACAACCCACTGGCACAACATCCTGCTCCCAAATGGCTGGCTCCGCACATAGCCCCAGGGGCATGGCCTTATTCAGCACATGGTCCCATGCAGCATGACTCTATAAAACTTCCCTCCAGCCTCTGCCTATTTGCAGACAGTTTTCTTGCAACATACCTTCAGCTTTCTCGAATATATCTTCCTCCTTTATCCACAACTGTCTTGGTAAATTATTCTACCACCTGCAATGCTGGCCCCAGCCAGTTGCATCCATGAAACTATTTTCAAAAACTAAAACACAGAATAATGACAAAATATCTACTTTAGTATTTAATCAGAAACTGTGGCCTCACATAAGATGATGAGCATATTTCAATCAAAGCTATTGGCCGGATGCAGTAGCTCATGCCATCACTTTGGGAGGCCGAAGTGGAAGAAGCACTTGAGCTCAGGATTTCAAGTCCAGCCTGGGCACCATGGTGAGAAACCATTTCTATTTTTAAATAAATAAAGAAAAAAACATTATTTAACAAAATATTAACTCAAGTTTTGATCTATATTCAATATTCAATTCAGAAAAAAAGTTGTTAGAATACTGTTTATTCTGACTTTTTTCATTAAATGTGTATTTCTCCAATATATTTCAAGTTTTCCACAATAAACACATTGTCTTAGCAGTCAGACGAAAAGCCCACACTTTGTATTCTTTGTTGTTTTGAGAAAGTAGCTAAACTGGCATACGTTATACAGTCATTCGTTGGTATCTATGGGGAATTGGTTCCAGAACTCCTATCGATACCAAAAATCATGGGTACTCAAGGACCTGATATAAAATGGCATCTTAGTTGCACATAACCTATGCCTATTCATTCCTATACTTTAAATCCTCTCTAGATGATTTATAATACTTAATAACATATAAATGTTATGTTATCTACTGCATTGTTTTGTAATTTAAAATTCTGTATTATTTTGTATTGTATTGTATTGTTATTTTGTATTGTTTATTTATTTTTTCCAAGTATATTTGATCCTCTGTTGAATTCTTGGAGGTGGAAGCAACGGATGCAAAACACTGACTATATATGTATATCTGTATACCCATATGTGAGTGTGTGCACATGCTTGCATGTGTTTGCATGCGTTTTTTCTTTTATTCAGATTCATGTCTTATCTGCAAGTGACAAAAGTGACAATCTTTTTTTTTTTTT
>NW_016107964.1:339438-341649 GCF_001604975.1 Cebus imitator | reverse complement strand
AGACAGGTTCTCACTGTGTTGATCATGTTGGAGTGCAGTGGCCTGATCTTGGCTCACTGCAACCTCTGCCTCCTGGGGTCCAATAATTCTCCCAACTCAGCCTCCCAAGTAGTTGCAACTACAGGCATATGCCACCACACCTGATTTTTTGTATTTTTAGTAGAGACAGGGTTTCATCATATTGGCCAGGCTGGTCTTAAACTCCTGACCTTAAGTGATTCACCTGCCTTGGCCTCCCAAAGTGCTGGGATTACAAGCCTGAGCCACCACGCCCAACATAAAAGTGACAATCTTTATAGATTTGTAATTGTAAAACACCCATGCCATCTTTCCCTTTTTATATGCCCATGTGAAATAATTCCCACCAAATTGACAATTTAATAGTAACTTGCTTTTTAGCACTGTTGGGTGAGACCAGAAAAACCTTCAGTCTAGGGCAAAACTACTGAAACAAAACTCTTCTTTATTTTTTTATTTTTATTTTTTTAAGAGACAAGGTCTTTGCTGCCCAAGTTAGAGTACAATAGCACAAATCAATGCTTATGGCAGCCTCAGACTCCCGGGTTCAAGAAATCCTCCTACCTCAGCCTCCCAAGTAGCTGAGACTACATGCATGTACCATCATGAACAGCCTATTATTTTTATTTTTGTAGAGACTGGGTCTTGTTATGTTTCCCAGGCTGGTCTTGAATCCCTGGTCTCAAATGATCCTCCTACCTCAGCCTCCCAAAGTGCTGGAATTACAGGCGTAAGCCACCATGCCCAGCCTGAAGCAATACCGTTGAATATATTTTGTGTTAATGTCCTGTGTGTTAGGCGGTCTTTCCGTTTTCACTGGTTGGAAGTTAAAGTATGCCCTTTCCTTTATAATGTGTAGGAAATGTTCTTCTCTCTGTCTATTACTAGACAGATCAATAGATCTTTGATCAACACATATTTAAATCATATGGGCCTACTTATACTCAGATTTTTAAAAATAAAAGTTAAACCAAATGTGTCTGCCTCTCTTGCCTCCTCTTCCACCTTCTGCTTTTCTTCCGCCTCTGCCACCCCAAGGCCAACTCAATGTGAAGATGACAAGGATGAAGACCTTTATGATGGCCCACTTTATGATGACTCCTTTCCCAAAAAGGTAGAATTTGTAAGGGTGTATCTAATCAAACATTAGAGTAGTATCCAAAGAAACATGAAAAACAGTCAATCACGTTGATATAAACGAATTCAATAAACAGAATAAGACCAAAAAATGACATAGATAGTACAATTAGTAGAAAAGAGTCGTAAGCAATCCATTATTAATTTCCATAATAAAGAAAGTGGTCAAAATGATCAACATCACAAAAGAGCCCAGAAAAATGTGAAAAGTAAATTAAGCTTTTAGAGTCAGAAGATGCAATGTCTGAGATAAAGATTATATTAGATTAGATTAATAGCATATTCAACACAGCAAAATAAAAGATTAGTGAAATTGAAAACTCAGCCAATGAAATTATCCAAATAAAACATCAGTATTAAAATGATGAATAAAATAGAGGACAGCGATCCAGGGAACTGTGAGACAACCTCATCCAGAATAATACACAGATAACTGGAATCAGAAATGGTGGGAAAAAACATATTCAAAGAAATAATGCTAAAAATTTCCTAAATTTAATGAATCTCATAAACTCACAGACCCATAGAGTTCCAATGAATATGAAACAGAAAAAAAAATTAACACAAAAGCAAGGCATATTATACTGAAAATCAAAGTACTATAAGCTAGTAACAAGGAGAAAATTTAAAAAAAAATTTTCACTTAAAAATTCATTATTGGCTGGGTTGTGGTGGCTCATGCCTGTAATCCCAGCACTTTGGGAGGCCAAGGTGGGTGGATCACTTGAGGTCAGGAGTTCAAGACCAACCTGGCCAATATAGTGAAACCCTATCTCTACTAAAAATACAAAAAATTAGCCAGGTGTGTTGCAGGTGCCTGTAACCCCAGCTACTCAGGACGCTGAGGCAGGATATTTGCTTGAACCTGGGAGGCGGAGGTTGCAGTGAGCTGAGATCGCACCATTGCACTACAGCCCGGGCAACAGTGCAAGACTCCATCTTAAAAAAAAAAAAAAAAAAAAAAAAAAAAAAAAAAAAAAAAAAAAAAAAAAAAAAGTGCAGAAAGCTTGCCTTTTAATGAGTTACTATGAAAAGTAGAAAATTAAAACAAAGCCG
>NW_016107964.1:277927-337588 GCF_001604975.1 Cebus imitator | reverse complement strand
AGTTTACCACTTGGGACATCTCCAAATTCTTGCAAGTGTAATGTTGCAATGGTGTTTCTAGTTGCAATGATGTTCTAGCTCATTATGAACTTACCATATGCAAATATGCCCACATTTGTTACTGGCCTTACAATGCTCATATCATGTGAAAGAGGTGGAGTAATTGATTACATAAGAAATATTGATAGGGACAGGAGGCAGGGAAATTCTAAGCAAAAGAGGGCAGGTCCCCAGTGAGGGTCTCCTCCTCAAGCCAAAAAGTCTAATACCACAACCCAAAGTAGAACTGACACCCTTGTTTTTCCACTGGAATGTTGCCTTTTTCAAAACCACCCATGGCTCGCCCTGTTCCTCTCCTGTGCCCATAAGAATCCAGGCTTAGCAAGCAAGAGAGGAAAAGAGGAGAAGCAGCTGGACATCAGAGACTACGGTTGGACATTGGAGAGATGTGGCTTGACTTCAGAGGGGCAGCTTAACAGCATAGCTCTGGGAGGAGTCCAGCTGTCCCCAGGGGAAGATTACCTTACCACTCCATCCCCTTTTCAGCTCCCCTTCCTACTGAGAGCCACTTTCATTGGCATTAAAATCCCCACATTTACCACCTTCAATTTATTTATGCAACCTCATTCCTCCCGGATGCAGGACAAGAACTCAGGTGCACAGATGGTAAGGGCAAAAGGCTGTCACACTGACCGTCCACTGAACTGTTAATTGTTAAGACATCCACAAATGGTAAAGCTGAAAGGACATTGTTAAAAGTGTTAACTTCCTCAGGGGCTTCAGGAGTCATGGGTGAGGGGTGCAGCACAGCAAGTCAAGTGAGTGGAATTCGCTCCTGCCAGTGCCCATGCACTCCAGTTCCTACCTGCCAAAGGGTCAGGGAAATATCCTGCTTCAATATTGTATCTGATAATACAAAATTTGTTACTGTTTATATTCACCAAAGCTGGATTTAAACAAAACAGCATGTAATTCTAAATAATAAACACACACGTCTAATGATAATGCCCTTTCTTTAATTCTGCTTTTTATTAATTTTCCTTAGAACCATTTTAATTCCATCATTCAATTTTCTCTTGCAGATTCCTTTGTACTTTCTTTGCAGACTCACAGAACTTCAGACTTCGCCTACCCTGTACACACCTGCCTCCCTTGAAGGAGTAGGAACAAACATAAATATATTTATGTAAACATAAAGAGTAGGGTTTCATTCAACCTAAATATGTTTACATAAACATATTTATGCTTGTTCCTACTCCTTGAAGTTCTTTGAGGGTTCATAAAATAACTGATGTTTCTCCTAGTGAAGTAAGGAAATATATAGCTCCTACCTGGATTTCTAATTATACAGAGGGTAAGGATTTGCAACACCCATGTCTGGGTGGGTAAGACTGATAGTAGCAGAAGGCAGACAAATCTCTAGGCGGACAGAGCCGGGTCGCTGGTGAAACCCCACCTTCAAACCAAAGACACTTTAAAGCCTGAAAGCCAAAGCTATGAGTCTCAGCAAATCTGTAGACCATATTGAGAACCTCTCTTACCATTTGGCGCACTTTTCTCTGATGAACCCCCACCTTTCACCTGTATCTACCCTGCCCTAATTGGTTTTTACACTGTTGCCTATTTTGCATACTCACAGAGCAATCAGCACCCACCCCCCATTTTGAGCCCATTAAAGCCCTGGACTAAGCCACACTAGGAAAACCTCTCACCTTTGGGTGCGGGAGGACTTTCCGGCCTTCAGGTAGGGGGACCATCTTCAGGTCTCCCTGTCCACTGAAAGCTGTTTCGTCACTCAATAAAATGCTCTGTGTTAATCGCTCTTCAGTTGTCAGTGTACCCTCATTCTTCTCAGATGCAGGACAAGAACTAGGGACCCTGACAAACATGGGATCAAAGAAGGCTGGAGCACTGTGGCCCTCTGCCCTCCATCAGCAGAGGGTAGCCTCCCCATGCAACAGAAGGAGCAGGGGGACCAAACTAGCCTTGGAGCCATAGGCCAGAGCAGGGCAAGGGGCTGACCGAGCGGCTAACACACTACTGTCCATCAGGTTGTGGACAGTGGGACTGAAGGAACGAATTAGAACACGATAATAACCCCCCTTGGGCTTCTGGGTCATGGGCAACCCTGCCCAGGTGCCACTGTGTTCCCCTCAGGGCAACTCACCTGGAGCCCACCTCTGTGCAGGTATTTGGAGCAGTTGGTGGACCCCACACTAGCTTGCTCACATACTTTCTCCCACTAGGGCTGAGTGCACAGTCTCAGTAGTTGCGGGATCCCCTCTGGAGTAGTCAGGCATCTTCTTAGGCAGGCCTGGACTCAAGCAATTCTCGTGAGGGGCATTGTCAACTGGAAGTCTCCAGCCCACAATATGACCAAGAAAAATCCTGCATCAAGATGATTTAGTTTGAGAGCTGCTTTGGTAAGAAAAGACTATAGTTTGTGAATAAACCTTTGAACAAAACACTCACATATGTGCTGACAGTGGAAGAGAATGCTAGAAATCTAGAGACCATCCTAGGAAATCTTGCTCAATGGTGGCACTTGTGACATCACAGAGCTCCTACCCCCTTGAAAAAGAAGATGAGCAGCTGGCAAAGTTCTTTCTAAAACTCTACTCCACAATTAATTGTGGAACTCTAGCCTTGGGAGAATTGTTGACTCTTGATTAGATCCTCAGTTCTCCAAATTATGTCATTTCTTCTCTCCTTCTCACTCTCCCATATAAAATTTCAGACATATGTAGATAACATGAACATCTTGGTCACATTGACTTCATGGGTAGCCAGTTCAAGAAAGAGCAGCTTTTTACAGATACACACTGGTAGCCCCTGAAAGAAGAATTTGATTTCCTCTTCTGATAATTCTAGAAAACTATCATTAACATAAATTTTAGAAATCTAGGTCTAATGTTTTCCACCATTCTGATAAATCCATTTTTATTTCATATTATGTTATAAAAATGTCCAAGGAAAGGAAAATTCAGAGTAAAGGCATGTGTGTGATATTTAAATCATGTCGCCAAAATGCTGGAGTTTTCCCCTTTAGAAATAATTACTTTGAGGAGACAGCCTCCAGGGACTTCTCCTTTTCCATTGTAAAGTAAAACATAGATTTTGGAAAAGAAGCCTGAAGGTGGCTGTCGGCATCATAATTAACTTTCAAATGTGTTGTTTGCGTTTTTTTAGTCATTAACCCCTATTTTGATTCGATCTCTTCTGTGATCCATATTTTGTACTGTTCTTTTTTTGTGATATATATTGAAACAGTGTTGTTGCCACTGTTTTAATTCAGCACAGCATAAATAACACTGTGATGTGTATTGCAAACATTGAGAAACTAGAATGTATAGGATGTTTCAGAGTACAGAATCACTACATGTGGACTGATGATTTCTCAGATGCAAATAAGAAACAAATAAAAGAAATACTGCGCATTTTTTCGAGGGAGAAAGCAACAAGATAATTCCAAGAGGGAGTAGGGCCTCTCTACTTATCTATGACTAAAGTGGAAGACTTAGTGGGTCATATTCAAAGACAAAATGGTGAGGTTACTGACGTTACATTTTAGTCATTGCAAGCATGTATTTTACTGACCATCTCTCATCTTTCCTAACCCCTTTATTTCGTAGCAAAATTTGCATAAACTACGGTATTTACCATTCTTTTGTTAAATTGACACCACAAATTATATCCTTTGCTAACTGAACAATGATTGTAGAAGCTCTGCTTATTATGCACTTCATGTAGTCAGAATATCTATTACCCACCTCCACATGATTGCCTATCTCCTGCTAATTATGCCCTGGGTGGGCTGGAGCTAGTACCCTACTTACAAGCAACAGGTTGCAGCCGAAGTTATAAGTTTCACACAATTAGACATAAATGATAACGAGATTTTGTGTAACATATGATATTGCAATGTTTGTTTTGCTGGAATGTTGCTTGTATCAAGAAACCATGGATGGCCTCTGGAGGTGAGGGTATATTTTCTTATAAAATTCTTTCTCATCCAATCCGTGGACTTAATCATCTAATACTTAAGAACATTAAAATATATGTCCCTGGTGGTCTAGTGGTTAGAAAGAGAAAAAAAAGATTAAAAAAAAAAAAGAACATCAAAATATATGAGGTGGCAATTGGCAAAATTAATGAGGAGATGTAGAAAAAAAACTAAAGCCATATTTTCAGATTTTAGCATGCCTTTTCTTGTAATTTTAGATCCATAATTTTTTTTAAGTAAAGACATTAAGGTGCTAAAACACATAATGCACATAATCTAATGGACATATGTAGAAGCCTACACCCATCAATTAGAATATACAAATGAGTTCAAACACACCTAAAGCAAATATTAGTGTGTAGATAAAATATATGTTTCAACATGATTTCAGTTTTCTGCGCAAAGTTTACTGGGATGTGAGTTGAAGGGCAAGCTTTAAAACATAACTGAATTTTAAATATTGCATGATTACATTTAGATATGGCATCTAAAAGAGTCAAACTCATAGATGCTGAGAATATAATAGCAGTTGCCAGGGGCTGGGGAAGGAAGAAATGGGAAGTTCAATGAGTGTCAAGTTCCAGTTCTGCTAAATGCGTAAACTGTAGAGGTCTGCTGTATAACAGTGCCTATGTGAACACGATGGTGAAAAGCACTTCAAAATGTGTTGAGTGCAAATTGCATGGTAAGTGCTCCTGTTCCCAGACCAAACTGAGGGTTGGGCTGCTTATTCTCATGGCCCAATAACGAGAGGCAGATGGCAAGAAGGGAGTTTATTTTCATAATCAGGTGCAGGGAGAAGGCTGGGAAAATACCTCCAGAACAACTCAAAATTACGAAGTTTTCCAGAGTTTCTATGCCTTCTAAGCTATATGTCTACATGGAAGTGTGCATTCATCTATAGATAATAAGTGATTAACTTCTAATCTATAGGTAAGGTCTGAGTTTTCAAGACCTTCCTCTGGAGCCTCAGTAAATTTATTTAATCTAGATGGGTTCAGGTGCCTGGGGTGATTACCCTTATCTTGTCTCCTGCTATATCGCGGAGTTTGGGGGAGTTCATTCAGGGCCCCAATAAAAACTTGTTTAATCCTAAAAGGGTCCTGTTAAGAATTCCTTCGTTACCTTGTCATGCTTCAAGGCCCAGGAGTCGCCTGGACAAAACTCTTGGTGGGCTTTTGTTACATTCCAGCCTTCGTATAAGGGCGCTGGCTCTTTCAGCTTTTAATATTTAACTTCACCACTCAGTGCAGACACAGTTGTTACGGAGGCCTGCCTGTTCAGCTGTTAATGAGACCTGGCCTGCTACATTTCTACCAAAAAACAAACAAACCAACAGAAACCAAAGAGACGCAAGGGAACTTTGGGAGATGTTGTGTATCTTCATTGTCTTTATTGTAGCAATGGCATCATGGGTGTTTTTATATACCCAAAGTTATCAAATCATGCACATTAAATTTATATATATAAGTTGTACCTCAGTGAATCTGTTAACAAATTTAAAGATGATTGAAGACGCGGTGAGTATTCAGGAATGAATTTCTGGCCTGGAAATATGTGTTCATGTGACCAGGTTTGATGATTCACTGTGAGAACTCATCATGCAGTTCTATTCATAGCTATGATTTATCACAGCAGATGACAGAATGCAAAATCAGTCCAAAAAAAGATGCTTACAACTATTCACAATAGCAAAATCATAGAACCAACTTAATGCCCATCCATAGTACACTGGATAAAGAAAATGTGTTGCATATACACACACCATGGAAAATTATGCAGCCATAAAAAAGAATAAGATCATGTTCTTTTCAGCAACATGGATGGAACTGGAGGCTGTAATTCTAAGCAAACTAATGTGATAACATGTTCTCACTCATAAGCGGAAGCTAAACATTTTTGTAATTTTAGCTTCATAATTTAAAACAAAACAGTAAAGTTGAGAACACATGGACATGGACACAAAGATGGGAACAACCAACACTGAGGCCTACTTGGGAGGAAGGTGAAAGAAGGGAGAATATATATGTGTGTGTGTGTGTGTGTGTGTATATATATATATATATATATGTGTGTATATATATATATATGTATGTATGTATATGTATATAAAACAACTTATGCGGTACTATGCTTATCACCTGAGTGAGAAAGCAATCTGTACACAAAGCCCCACATCATGCAATTTACCTATCTAACAAACCTGCACATATACCCTGAACCCTTAAAATATGTTAAAAAAAATAAAAATTTAAAGTTAAACTTTTTTTTTAAGATGCATGCAGTGAATTCCAGAGAAAATTAAGCACGAACTTCCCAGAGTCCTCTCTGTAGACATGCTAACTTTTTCTGGTACTGAATTTTGACAACACATGCAAAAATGTCTATCAAGGAAGCTCATAAAGGATCAGTTCCCAAAGCTTTTTTCAGTGTCCAATTGTATAGGTACCTTCTGCCTAGCATATTCCAAAATACCAGACTCTCAGAAGGAAATCAGGTAAACCACATTGCATATACTAACTCTTGAGGCACCATGAGCCCCACTTATCACTTAGAAAAGAGTGAGAACATACCTGAAATCTAAGTTCTCAGGAGCCAACCAAAGGCTCACCTTGCAAGCTGGATTTCTGAGGCTAGAAGTCTCAGACCTGCTGTGTTAAATCTTCTCTCCAGAGGGATAAAATCCTGAGTTATAGAAATTATCTCCTGATTTGAAATGTCCATTTACATTTTAGTGGATAAGAAAGCAGGGATATTCTCCTTTCTTTCGATAGATGAAACATTTTATAAAATTTTATAAAATTTCAGTTTTATTGTCTTCCAAAGATAAAAGAATATAAAATTTGTTTTATACTGTTCCACTCTGGAAGAAAAGGAGAATATCTCTCAACCATAATAAAAAGGTATACAAGGTACAGCCTTCTCAGATATCAAAAAGGACTGTCAAGTTGAGCTATGAATTAGTGGATTAGACACATGAAATGAGGAGAATGGAACATCCTAATTCCTGGCCACAATATTGCTTGCAAGATGAGATGAGATCCAAGATGAGATGAATTTAAATACATTATGGTTCTTACTTTCAGTACTTACTGAAATTTTTGATGACCCCTGTCTGGTAGAAATCCAAGACAAGTTTATACAATGTCTCATCAGATTTCACCAAAAACAACAATAAAAATAACCCTCTAAAACCCCAAATAAAATAAAGATAAGAAGCAGGAACAACGCTGTGAGGAAGTTCAGCCCTTGAGTTGATTCATCCATCAAAATGATGTAAAATTGAACTTTTAGCCTGGGGTGATGCCAAAATATGCAGTTGTTTTTTTGTCATTAGTCCTCTCCGTAAACAAGGTATGATGACAAAGAAAGCAAACAGAATTAGGGGTAAATGGATATCACCCTGGGAATTGCGATTCACACCCCAAGAGAAACAAAGCACCTTTCTTCAAGGGAGGTTTGCTTTTCTTGCACTTAGGCATTGGTGGATTTATCCATCAGTAACAGGTTCCTGCTCCCCTCAGGCCCTGGGGGAAAGAAAAATATTGACTTTCAAAGGCTTTGAACAAGGTCAGGCTGGAAATATAAATATCTGGAGCTCATTTTGAATATTTATCATCCCATATTCTATATTATTTATAGCTCCAATCAAGATACCAATAGGAGTTCTGTAAATTCCTCTTAGAGAGACTGAATCCCCTACTTACTACCCCTCCAAGGCCCTAAAAGATCATAGAAAAAGAAAAATGACTCTCTTTGCTATAACAATCAATCAATGACAGTGAGACTTAATAGTTTGTATTAGTTATTTGAGGCAGGATTTCCATCTGAAAGCATGCAAATGAAGAAACTTGAAAATTGAATTTACTCAAAATATTCCTCTCTTAAGGAGACTAAATCAAAAAGGTATAGGCTCTGAGAACTGTTCTGTTGAGATTATTTCTAGTCTCAAGCACAGGTTGTGTAATGAAGTATTTCACTCTTTTCCAGGTTTATGTTTTCTTATTAATAAGGCTCACCTCGGCACTGATGGCTTGCCACCCACATAGTAAGTTTTCCATATATTTCCATGTGCAGAAAGTGTCCCTATTAGATGTTAGAATAAATATTTATGGCTTCATGTGTTGTAAATGCACACACCAAATTCTCAAATTTGAAATCTATGTGGTATTTCTTGAAATGTAATCTAATTATTTTAAGAAGTTGAATTGTTAAATATGACTAGGTTTTGCAGTGTATTATGCAATGGTTAATACTGAGTGTCAATTTGATTGGATTGAAGGATGCAAAGTATTGTTCTTAAGTGTGTCCATCAGGGTGTTGTCAAAGGAGATTAACATTTGAGTCAGTGGACTGGGAGAGGCAGACCCATCCACAATCTGGGTGGACACCATCTAATTAGCTGCTCCCACAGCCAGAATAAATAGGCAGAAGAACGTGGAAAGAATAGACTAGCTAAGTCTTGTGGTGTCCATCTCTCCCATGCTGGATGCTTCCTGCCCTTGAACATCGGACTCCAAGATCTTCAGCTTTGGGACCCTTAGGCCTTCGACCACAGACTGAAGGCTGCACTGTTGGCTTCACCACTTTCGAGGTGTGGGGACTCCAACTATCTTCCTAGCTCCTCAGCTTCAGACAGCCTATTGTGGGACCTCACCTTGTGATCATGTGAGTACTCTTTAATAAACATCTGTCCTATTAGTTCTGTCCCTATAGAGAACTGTGACTAATACAACATGGATAAAAATTTCCTTCAATTGGATATTTTGAAAATTTTGATCTATAATTTGGGATAATATTTAACCATGCTTTCCTAAAGCCTAGTATTTTTGTTGTTGTTGCTGTTCCGTTTAATGTATACTTTGCCGTCCAGCAGTTGAGATCAAGCATCCTACGGGGTTAGAATAAAATACAGAATTCTCTAGCAATGGTAGTCAATTCCTTAATGATTCTCACCAGAAATAATGTGTTTTGTATCGAATTTAAAACTTTTATATATAGGTTTTGACTTGAACATGTAGTGTTCAAGAAACCAAATGCGTTTAGTAACATTATGAATTGCAAAACTATGATATAAAATATAGCAGTTACATTTCCCATGAAATCAATATTAAGACACAATCTTATTTTAAATGCTTTTCAGGGATTGGTCATTGTTTTATTTTTGGTTTTTATGAGTCTGTACTTACTTTTATTGAACCCAATGTTGTAAGAAATATTTCAAAATTTTCATTTAATATGGACCGTAGTTTTATAGCAATGAATTACTTATTTGAGATATAAAATTTTGCTTTCAGACTGAGTGCTTTAGAATGGTTAATCCATAAGCAAATACGCTTCTCATAGAATTATGTGCATGTTACAAACACAATTTTGACAGCAGTTTTATAAAATCTATTTGTAATCACAGGATCCTGACCCTCACACATATTCTAAAAGGTGAGTATTTGTGTGCATCAAAGTCATTCCCAAAGCCTTCATTGTCAGAAACATTGTTATGTAGGAAAGTAGGTATTGTGACAAATAGATCCTTTTCTACATTGATTTGGCAGTAAAAATTCACCAGTGAGTTAATTTGGAAACACATATAGTAATTCTGTATTACAGTTGTTTGCCTTGAAACAGGTATAAGGGAAAACACACTAATAATCTTGGGTCTTATGGGATGTTCTGGTATGTAGAGAATTCTCAAAATTAAAATTAATTGGTTACCCTGAGTGATTAAAATAACATGCAACTAATGACACTTGTGAACATGCACCCACACACATATGTGCCAATAATATCGCATTATATATGTGACATATAACATATATAATATAAATATAATTAATACATATTATATATAAATATTTATAACATATTATATATACTATATTATGTAATATAGAATACATGTATCATGTTATAATATACAGTACATAATGTATATTTTGTATATTTTAAATACAAATTAACATATATAATATATAGCATATTAACATATAAATATATATAAGTATATAATAATATGATCACATATGATATATTAATATGCTATATAATATAGTACAATATGTATTATATATGTTGTCATATATTTTATATACTATATAATATAATAACATGAAACATGTAAGTATAAAAATACATTATATTATATAGTATATATAATATATGACAACATATATGTCACATTATATAGCATATATAATACATCATATGTTATGTTATCTATTATATACTTACATATATTTATATATGTTTATAATATACAATAATCATATGTCATTTTTACCATATAGTATATAGAATATATATTACATATGTTATGTATGATATGTAATATATAATATGTATAACATCTTATGTAATATATAATATATAATCATACGTTATATACAATATAACACATGAAATATATATTACATATATAAGATATAGCATATGTAATATATTTTATGCGTTGTTATATGGTATATATAAGATATAATTATATATTATATGATATATCATAGATTATATATGTCTTATAGCTGTATATAATATACATGTTATATGTAACATATATAATATATAACATATAACCAAAGGTGAGGTGTATCCAACATTTTATTTTAGTAAAAAACATTTAAGAGTAGTTGATTCAAATCTATTTACTGTAATTTAATTTAAAATGTTCTTTTCACACTAGTCCTTGGATTGATAATTGTCAGAAATGAAAGAGTTTGATGTTAGGTAGAGACTTTCACTTTACAGTGGGAGGAGTAGTATCTTTGTATTATTTTTTCATATTGACTTTTCAAATTTGTTGAACATCCTGGCTTGTGTTTCATATTTATTGATATGCATCACTATTTGATTTGTCCCTGTCATATTTTGATCTATGAAGATACAGAAGATAATCTCTTGACCTTTTGCATGGGCTACTCATATACCTTAAAAGCAAAGGCACCGGTTTTAAAAAATGAATCCTTAACATAGCAGAAGAAAAAAAAAGGGAGAAAGAAAGAGATCCTAAACAAATAAGAAATATCAAGGAAAACAACTATCATTTTTATTCTATGATTTTTTAGCATCTAATCATGTTGTTTACTCTTTTGGTAAGCAACCTGACTACACTCTACAAAATTCAGCAATGCCCAAGGATCTAAGTATATAAAGCAGCACTTAGCTCTATGGAATTTGTTTTGTTCCAATTACCTTAAATGGACACTAAGACCATACTTTGGAGTCGGTCTACACTGAAGAAATCTTTAAGCACTGACATGCGAAAATCTTTAACCTATGAATGCCTGCACTCTTGCAAATGAAGATATGCATTTTTATTACAAAATGTACTTCTTATCATCCCCTAATTATACAATCTGATTTCACAACAGAACTGTTTGTACAAGCTCATCCCTTTTCCAGAAATACTGTTCCTCCTCTTGACTATAAAGTTAATTTTGACTTGGTCTTTTGTTATCAAGTGTATATTTTATTTCCTTAATGAAGACTTCCCAAACGTTTTAGTTAAGTGACTTCCTCTTCCAAGTACATAACAAAGTACATATATTTGAAAATATTTTGCCCATTTTTTAATAGCCTATGAACATTTTTCAGGTGTGGTCTGAGTCAGAGGGTTTTTTAAAAAATTGTTTATTAATTTATTTTCAAAAATTTTTCAACTGACATAAAAATTGTACATATTCATGGAGTACAGGGTGATGTGACAATATAATGTATGGTGGTTGGATTAGGGTAATTCTCAAACATACTATCATTTTTTTCTGTTGGGAACATTTGATATCCTCCTCCTAGCAATTTGATACTATATATTATTATTAACTATAGTAATTAACTTCCCCTAATCATTGTTAATGTGAATTCCATTGAACTAATTCGAGCTGAGTTACTCAACTATACACACTGTTTGCAAGAGTCTGTTTTCAAGTCTGGAACCATTTATGTCTGGTATATTTGCTCAAAACAAAATAACAGTAACAACAACAACAAAAAGAAAAACACAAAGAATGGAGGAAAAAAGTGGCATAAATTTCCAATATGTCCAGTTACACAAGCCAAAAACAAAAGTAGCTTTCATAAATTCAAGTCAAGAGATGTGTTCAGAGAACTTCAGTTGAATTCCCCATTGAAGACCTCAAGCATCATAGATCGAATCTCAGCATATATTTAATGAATTTTTACCACTCTTTTTGAAAAAAGAATAGTGATGTAGGATAAAGGAAGAAATATTGCAAACTAAGGGTAGAAAGTGATGTGGTGATATTGACCTGGTTTTTAAAAATAGTAGTTCAATTGAGTGAATGGAACAGATACATAAACAAACAAATGATGGATTTACTCACGTTTTTGAAATGGGAGAGTTCCCTGACTCCCTTGAGGGACTTGTGACAGGAGTGTGGCTCATTTGCTCAGCTGCTGCAAGCTCGAACCCTTTATGGGAAGAGGAGCATGCAGGTGAGCAGGTACAGAAGCCAGGGTAAGTACTTTTGGGCTCCAGCCCCAAGGTAGCATCTAGAGGCATGTTACAATTTATGCTCTTTTAAGCACTTGCTGCCCACGGACACCTAAGTGTTAGACCATCTCAGTGGAGACTCAGGATGATAGCCTTTTACTCCCTTCCCTCTTGGTACCTGGGTATTTGTCCTCCAGGAAGAATCAGGTCACATGGACTTGAAGGATGGTGAATGCTGGGATTTTATTGAGTGATGGAAGTGGCTCTCAGGGGGATGGATGGGCAGCTGGAAAGAGATTGGAGTGGGAAGATGATGTTCCCCTGGAGTTTAACTGTCCCATGGCCAATCTTTTTCCAATCATGCCCAGCTGAACTCCCCTGGACATTCAGACACTCCCTCTCTTCTCCCTGCATGCCGTTCTATCATTCTTCTGCTCTTCTGTTCATCTTCTTGTCTGCTTGTGGAGCCTGGGGTTTGAGGTTTATATGGGTACAGGATAGGAGGGCATGGTGGGCCAAAAACAACTTTTGGGCACAAAAACAGGAATGCCTATTCCTATTTAGGGCCTCAGGTTTCCAGGCTTGAGGGTGGGGCCTTTTCCAGGGAGCCGCCCTCTTCTACTGAGTATTTCCCTGTCTCCTGTCCGTATCAAAAGTTATGCCTCATTTGGTAATCATAAAATGAACAAAATCAAGTTTCACCAAAAGCGGGGGGTTGTCTTTGACTTTGACAAGTGCTTAATACAACCTGTATTGTTTAAAACTTCTTTTTTAGAATTAGTTTTATTTGACTGAGTATGAGAAACTAATAAAATTATGTTAAAATTAGTTTTATAGGAGGGAGATCTCAAGATTTGCACATTTATATTATATATGAGACATAGTTAATATGTTTATGTTTAGAAATCAGGTATTCACTTATTTCTAGATACTGAATATTAGGTCTGATGGACATTCTGTTAATACAACTACCACAGTAACCAAAAAATCAACTCTTACTGTAGACACATCATCCATTTGTTCTTATTAAATAAATATTCTCTCTAACTGGCACTTTGTAAAACTGATAACTACGTCAAAAGGAACAAATCAGCTACTAACACTGCTTAATGTCTGATAGCCAAAAGGATACCTTTAAAAGATGATTTAAACATGTCAAACTAACAAAGGGAATCTTTCAGCTTTCACCAAAAAAAAAAAAATTCATTAATCCATAGTTTCTCAGCCTTGGCTCTTTTGGCATTTGAATTCTGATCATTCTTTGTGGTGGGGGCCATCCTGTGCTTTGGAGAATGTTTAGCTGCATCCACCACCTGTCAACTAAATGCTGGCAGCTCTACTCCCCTGGACCCAAATAATGACAATGAAAAACGTCTCTAGGCATCACCAAATGACCTGGGCAGAGGCACAAAATTGCCTCCGATTGAGAAGCACAGCCTAAATAGGATAAAAATGGTTTTTTAAAATAATGCATTTTCAAAATCTATTATTCCAGAGTGCACAGTAAGCTACAGGGTTAGATTTCTTCTTTTCTCATTATCTTGGCTGCATCTATTTCTTCTTCCTGCAATATTACTTCCTTTCCTTTCTCCCTCTCGCTCCCCTCCTCTCTCTTTTCTTTCTTCTCTGAACAAATACTCTTCTGCCTACTGCAGGGTAAAAACTGCACAAATCCAGAGATGTGACAATTACCAAAATCCAGAAGAGGACCATATAGCAAATATTCAAGAGAGAGAGTTCTGGAAACATAAAGATTAATAACAATCTAGTCAACTCCATGCTTGTTTTAGGATCTGCTACCATTTGTCCGGTTTCTGATTCTCTTTCAGAGAATCTCTTTCATTTTCAGTAGCACCATATGGGAAAAGCACATTTTGGTAATTCTGTAAAATGCATAGCCAATATCCAGAGCATGTAGGAACTCTCCCACTGTATACCTCCTTTTTTAAAAACTTTGAAATCATACTGTACCCCAGACCTCAAGTGTCTGGCATGCCATGAGGGTAGACAAAAGAAATATTCCCTCTTACATATTTCAACTAATTTAACAAACCGTGAGAGAGGTGTTCTTACCAATTATATATCACTTTTCCCCCAGGCAGTGCAAATGGGTCCATGTTGGTCTCCAGTTATAATTATCTTACTTCCTTTAGGCCATTGAGGAGCAGATTCCTACCTACTCTGTAGCAAACATGTAAATAGAAACAAACACACGTTCAGGTGAGGTTTCCACACAATGCACGTGCTCCTTTCTGCACATACACTGTTCATCACCTGCAAGGGAGGAGAGACCTTCACCTGAGAACAACAGTCTATCCATCTTATTGGTTCCCTCAAGAGGAAAAATACCTTCAGCTGTGCTGTCAGGAGCTAGGAGACTATTATTAGGGATCTTCCTCAAGGTTCTAACTGAAAACACAAGAGGGCTTTTCAATATGGCCAGAGAGAAGTTACCACAAGGGAGGCTCTTTCAGAACATTGCCATGTTGACAGGGATCTGAAGAATGAACCAGATTAGGAAAGATAGTTGCAAAATGTGGATAACGGGGATCTGGGTAAAAGAAAACAGATGTTATGAGCATTCCTGAGACTAAGCAGAGCAGTGAACTTTTACTAGTTTGTTTTTACTGCAGTGAAGATCATCAAGTGTGGCCTAGAGAGTCATGGCCCCAAAGACGTCTACATTTTAATGAAACAGGAGAGTTCCCTGACCCCACTGCAGAACTTGAGACAGAAGTGTGGCTTGCTTGCTTGGCCACTGCATGCTCAAACCCCTTATAGGAGGGGTAGCATGCAGATGAGCAGGTGCAGGAGCCGAGGAGAGCACTTTCTCACTCTGGCCCTGCGGTAGCGTCTAGGGGCGTGTTACAGTTAATACTGTTTTAGCAGTTGCTGTCCGTGGATGGCTAAGTGTTAAACCAGCTCAGTGGAGAGTCAGGGTGACATCCTTTTACGCCCTGCCCTCTTGGTACCCAGGTCCTTGTCCAGTCTCCAGGAAGAATCACGTCACTTGGACTTTGCTGAGGTGATTACCCATATCTTGTTTCCTGCAAAATCGTGGAGGTTTGGGGAGCTCTTTTAGACCCCCAATAAAACTTGTTTGTGGAAGTCTGGGGAGTTTCTTCAGACCCCCAATAAAACTTGTTTAATCCTAAATGGGTCCTGTTAAGAATTCCTTCGTTATCTTGTCATGCTTCAAGGCCCAGGAGAGGCCTAAGCAAAACTCTTGGTGGATTTTTGTTACATGAGAATACTGGCTCTATCAGCTTTTAATATTTAACTTCACCACTCAGTCAGTGCTGAAACAGTTGTTACGGAGGCCTGCCTGTTCAGCTGTTAGTGAGACCTGGCCTGCCACGGAATGAAGGTTGCAGATGCTAGGGGAAAGGAAATGTGGATTAGTGTTGTAATGGATACAGAGTTTCAGCTGGGGAAGATGAAAAACTTCTGGAGATGAATGAAGGAGGTGGTTCCTCACTCATGGTGCTGAACTGAATGCTTAGCCAACTCCTTGATTTTAGCCCAGTGAATCTAATCACATCCACCCTCCAGAAATGTAAGATAATATATCTGGCCTTTTTTTTTTTTTTTTTTTTTTCAATAGGATCTTGCTCTGTCACCCAGGCTGGAGCACAGTGGCATGATCATAGCTCACTGCAGCCTGGAACTCCTGGACCCAAGTAATCTTCCCATCTCAGCCTACTGAGTCACTGGGATTACAGGCTAAATGTGGGCTATTTTAAGTTACTAGGTTTGCAGACATTTGTCACAGCAGTAAACAAAACACTATTTTCAAAGCTAGAAAATAGTAAGAAGAAAGGGGTAGAGTTAGCATGGGCCATGATAAATAATATGTTTTTTTTGCTTTTTTATTTTTTGCGATGGGGTCTTACTCTGTCTCACAGGCTAAAGTGCAGCGGCACAATCTTGGCTCATAGTAACCTCCATCTCCTGGGTTCAAGTGATTTTCCTGCCTCAGCCTCCCAAGTAGCTGGGATTACAGGTATGCACCACCACGCCTGGCTAACTTTTGTATGTTTAGTAGAGACGAGGTTTCATCATGTTGGCCAGGCTGGTCTTGAACTCCTGACCTCAGGTGATCCATCCGCCTCGGCTTCCCAAAGTGTTGGGATTACAGGCGTGAGCCACCGCACCCAGCCTAATGTGGATATTTTCTTAGGCCTACTGAGCAACAAATAATTTAATTGTATTTACTTTTTTGAGACAGTGTCTCGCTCTGTTGCTCAAGCTGGAGTGCAGTGGCACCATCATAGCTCACTGCAGCCTCTAACTCTTGGGCTCAAGGGATCCTCCTGCCTCAGACTTCTGAATTGCAGGAACCACAGGTGCACACCACCACATCCAGCTAATTTTTTAAAAGATATTTTATAGAGATGGTATCTTGCTATGTTGTCCAGGCTTGTCAGAAGAACTGGAACAGGTGATCATGTTCATTTCTTTGAGCTAAGTGTAAGTGAGAGTCTGTAGGTGGCACAAACTGTGACAAGACTTTCAGAAATCCACAATAATAGTTCTTTATACCTAAGTAACAAGTAGCTGGTGACAGGGATGAAGTGAACGGATGAACCTGAGAGATATTCACAAGAAAAATTGACAGAGCATTGCCAAAGATTGGTAGATGCCTTGAGGTAATGATGACTTGGGATACAATATTTTTTATTGTCACCTGAGTGAAGACTCATGAAGATAACACATTACCTAAGGAAAAATAAAAATTTAGTTTTGATATGTACATGTATTTTGAGTTGGCTTTGGTTTAACCAGAGAGAGATGGATATTAACTGGACAGAAGGATACAAAGATCCAAATTATAAGAAAACAAGTTTATGAGATATCTATGTTTGACTGCCTTGAGCATAGAAAGATTCATTAGAGCCAGGGGAGAGAGAGAAGTTGACCTGGGAAAATGGAGACTGATACAGAAGATAAAACAGTGGAAGGCTGAATTTTTATTAATATTAGAGAGAGCCGGGCGCGGTGGCTCACGCCTGTAATCCCAGCACTTTGGGAGGCCGAGGCGGGTGGATCACGAGGTCAAGAGATCGAGACCATCCTGGTCAACATGGTGAAACCCCGTTTCTACTAAAAATACAAAAAATTAGCTGGGCATGGTGGTGCTTGCCTGTAATCCCAGCTACTCAGGAGGCTGAGGCAGGAGAATTGCCTGAACCCAGGAGGCGGAGGTTGCGGTGAGCCGAGATCGTGCCATTGCACTCCAGCCTGGGTAACAAGAGTGAAACTCCGTCTCAAAAAAAAAAAAAGAGAGACACAGGAAGAAGAGACAGGAAGGCTTCTACACTGGACAAATAAGAGGTAGGAGCAACAGCAAGAGAATAAAGAAGAATAACAGGAACAGGAGAATCATGTTACGGCTACCAAGGAATGATAAAGTTTCAAACAACAGGACATGATCATAATGGTGTATGCTCTAGGAAGCTCCAGAAATAAAATGGTTAAAAATTGCTCTACAGGTTTTAAAACTGAACAGTACATGGTGATTCCATCAGTAGAGATAGGGTGTTGTGCATTGCAAGAAATCTGGATAATAGCCAATAAAGCAACACACGTCAGAGAAGAAGGACAAAAGGGCATCCATATACTTCTGTTCGGTGAGCTTGTCCTTGAAACCAGACGGCATGTATACCACGAACAATGATTGCAGATCATCCAGATTGAAGATATTTTCCCACAACAACTAGAAACTGTAGGGTTAGAACTCCCTATTTTATGACAAATAATCAGAACAGTGCAACATTAAAAGGCATTACTCAAAATAATGTTTCTATATGTGCCATTGTTTTTTTGAGAGTCTCACTCTGTCATCCAGGCTGGAGTGCAGTGGTTCAATCTTGGCTCACTGCAGCCTCAAACTCTCAGGCTCAAGCCATCCTCCTGCCTCAGCCTCCTGAGTAGCTGGGAGTACAGGCCTGCACCACCATGCCCAGCTAATGTTTGTATATTTTGTGGAGATAGGGTTCCATTGTGTTTCCCAGGCTGGTCTCAAACTCCTGGGCTCAAGCAATCTGGCCAGCTTGGCCTCCCAAAGTGTCAAGATTACAGGCATGAGCCACTGCACTAGGCTCGATGCCAAATATTTATGGACCATCCAGTTGACTGTAGTTCAATTTTAGAATATGTAGATGTTGTGCTTAATTGGTTCACCTTCAAAACATAATGATTATGATTAATCCTAGAACGTTAAGAACTTAGTTGCAAGTATCCAAATAACACCTCACTGAATTTATTAATGAAGGAATTTTTACATAGATCTGATGTCTAAATTTATTAGAGGAAAAAACAGAATTCAAACATCTCCTATCTAATTACTTGACCACTTGTTCTGGCATAAATCTAATTTCCCACCTGATTACTAAAATTCTGTTTGGAAAATTTATTTGCCATCTTCTTAAAAAAAAAAAAAGAGGCAGCATCATGTAGAATGTGTATTGAATGTTCTAATGTGTCTGTTTTTGCTCCAGACCGGGAAGATCTTTGTTCCTCTTAATGTTCTTTCTCCTTCTCTCTTCTCAGTGAAAGTGTGTGTCTTTGTCTGTCTTTAAAGTATGCCTATGTAGACATAATTTTTAAACACACACACCCTTTACATGCATAGAAACATACTACTTCTTGCAAAATTTAATTTCCATTGTTTTTTAGCTATATACCTCTGTATTAATCCTACTTTGAAGATGTCACATTTATCCTAGAAAAGAACAGTTTAATTTTTTAAAAAAATCTGTAAAAACATACATGAAATGTAAATCCACACATCTTGTAAGAATTTCATTCAATAATTTAAAACAGGTCCATTTTGACATCTCCTCTTTTAAAACCCAACATGGTGAAATTCACCTGTAATGGTACTAAATTATTCATGAGCACCTTTTTTTGATGCTTAAGAGGCTGAAAACAGACCAGCAACTTCTCCTGACAGTACTTTGTCCTCCAGTCTTGGATTCCTTCAGTACAAGATGCCCTACAAGACCCTGGACAGATGCTGCCCCATCTCCATAACTGGCTGTCTAATGGAAAAAATTGGCCCCAGGGAGCTTCACTTTTCTGCAAATGCGTCCTTGTCTTTCTTGCCAACATATCTGTCTTTATTCAGTTTGACCAGGAGTCAATAGAACAGGGGCCAGCGTGAGCAGAATATAAACACTCATTCCAGTAAGAACTCTCTGTTCATAAAAGACACAAAATATACACCCTTTTCTTTAAATAAGAGCTGGATTGAATCTCCAGAGATCACTTGGTCTTTGTATGAGAGAGCAGCAGGAGGAGGAAGTCAGTTACTTGAGTTTTGACCTCCTATTTTGACATCGACCACTGTTCACTCAACACTCAAAAATTTGCAGAATGACCAGTCAGTGCTGGAAAAGGATTCAGACCAAGACTACATGACACACTGCACAGTTGCATATTGTGAGAACTTAATTTCTCACAATATGTAACACCGATAACAGGAGCTATACAGATAAATAAGATGTGAGGATGAAAGAGACTGTGCTAGAGGATAACAGAAGGTAGCTGTGATAGCTTGCATGGCTATGACAACACCATAGACTTGGGGGCTTAAACAACAGACATTTATGGCTCGCACTTCTGGAGGCTGGAAATCCAAGATCAAAGCATGGCAGATTCCGTGTCTGGTAAAGGACCCACTTCCTGATTTGCAGACAGCACCTTCTCACTATGTCGTCACATGGTGGAAGGGGCAAGGGAGCTCTAAGTGGTCCGTTTTATGAAGTCACTAATCTCATTCATGAGGCTCCACCCTCCTGACCTCATCACCTCCCAAAGGGCCCAACTCCTAATACTATCTCCTTGGGAAATACGATTTCAAGATAGGAATTGAGTTTGGGGCACAAACATTCAGATCGTAGCAGTACTATTAAAGAGGAAAAATTTAGGCTGGACACGGAGTGACAGGCAGGAGCTTCCACTCCATCACATGGAGGTGGAAACCAATCCCACAGTACAAACATTTTTAGCGAAATAACTTTGGTGAGTTAATGGAACCAAATGAAAGGCAGAGTAACCAGGGCATACTGAACTGGTGGAGAAAATTAAGAGTTTAAGTACCATGTGTAGATAGGCTTATCATTCAGAGGTTTTATCACAAATATGAAAGACTTGAATGTTATATTCTATGTGATGGAAAGTCAATAGTTCCTATTAAGCTCTGAGGCGTAATGGTCTGCTTTATATTTTTACAAAATTATACTATTAAACAGCATCTCCCCTTTCACCCCTCTCCACACCCCCTGGCATCCACCATTCTACTTTCTGTCTATGATTTGATGATTGTCGGTACCTCCTATGATTGAAATCATACAGTATTTGTCCTTTTGTGATGGACTTGCTTTGCTTAGTGTCATGTCCTCAAGGTACAACCATGTGTCAGACTTTCATCCACTTTAATGACTCTCATTCCATTGTATGGATAGACCACATTTTGCTTATCCATGCAACCACTGATGGACATTAGGCTTGCTTCCAAATGTTGGATGTTGTGAATTGTTCTGCTATGAGCATGGGTGTGCAAATATCTACGCCTATGTACTTGATTTGAAAAATTAAGCAGATAATGGTGCCCTTTCATGAAGCTGGGAATTCCCTGTGTGGAGAATTATACCATTTATATTTATCCTTGTTAATTTTAGGATAGTTTTGTAAATAATTTCCCCCACTTTCTAAGTTTCCTTATGGACTGACCAAGCCTTTCCTTATCCATGGGAGGAGAAGTGAGGTGTCTGACTTGAAAAGTTTCAGGAAAGAGACTTAACATCTTCTTCTCCTCTGATATCCCTCCTATTCTGTGGGGTTTATAATCTCAGAAGCAATAGAATCTGGTTTCTCTCTCGTCACAAGATGATGTTCTTTTCCATGGAACGGCACCCACAAACCAAAAGTCACACACCATTAGTAGATTAAACAGGGATAAAGCTGGATCCCGGACTAGCTTTCTGAGAATGCTGAACTCAAATGAGAAAGAGGAATGTGATACCCCATCTTGGCCCCTCCGAGAATCTATTCAAAATAATTATGAAACAATCAAATGGAGTTATTCAAGAAGCCGGTAACTTTACAGGCTTGGACTTGAATAGAGAGTTCAGTGCAGCAAACATGGTTTGGGGAGTTATTACCACACTGATGACATTAAAAGCCATGCAGCTAGATAAGATTATGTAATCAGGGTGGGTAGACAGAGAAGGAATCAGTTCCTGATTCTGGGCGTTCTAACAATTCAGGAATAAGCTGAGGAAAAAGAGCCAGTGACTTAGAAAAAAGGGGTTTACATATGTCCTGGTTACGGGAACACGAGAACATCATTTTGGCAACAGAGAGAAGGAAAAAGGTGTTGCAAGATGGCGAGATTGGTCATGTCATGTAAGAACAAAAGAGTATGGATGGTGTTTTCCTTTTCCAATCTTATCACTGACTTCCCACTGGAAATGTGGAAGGAGGTAACAACTAAAAATGCTGAATCCAATATTTATTTAGAAAAATATTTATTAGAAATCTTGTCTTTCTCTCACTTTCTCTTTTTATTTGAGATAGGGTCTCACTCTATCACCTAGGATAGAGCGCAGTGGTGCAATCACAACTTGTTGTAGCCTTGACCTCTTGGGCTCAATGAGCCTCCCACCTCAACCTCTCAAGTAGCTGGGACTACAGGTGTGCACCATCATGCCTGGATAATTTTTCAATTTTTTTTGTAGAGATGGGGTCTACCTATGTTGTCCAGGTTGGTCTTGAATTCCTGGGCTCAAGCAATCTTCCTCCCTCAGCCTCCCAAAGTGATGGAATTACAGACATGAGCCACCACACCCAGCCCTAGAAATCTTCTGACATGAATCATGGATTACTGAGGTCAAAGGACAGCATAAAGTCTTTATATGCAAAAGGCAAAGGGGAAATAGGAATGTCACAAATAAGAAGCATCCTGAAGCTTTAATAATTGTGACTGCATATAGAACAGGGAAGAGAAGACAACATTGACAGCCCACTAAAAGGGAGGTTAAAAGGAGAAGCACCACCCCATGTATAGTCCAGACTGCAAAGAACTTTCCCTACACTGAACACATAAACTAGAAATACCCTACACTCCCAGCAACCTTGGAAAGGACACGGACAGGCATGTTCCCCCTTGGGATTGTGGTGTTGAGTAATGAGAAAATAATAATAATAGATACAAAGAAATTCTAACCACAAGCAAATGTATCAGAGAGTTCTCAGCCCAAATGCACCCTGCCTTGTTCAAGTATGTGCTAATGTTAAGATGAAAATATAAAGTCTGCAGCTATAACAGGAAGTTCACAGATTCCTGAAATGCAAAATGGCTTTCATAATCTACCTTTGTCACAGGTTTCAAAGAATTTATCTGTTTTTACTTTCTTTTAAAATGTTGTATTTATTTCTGAACTTGTGTATTTTATTTGACATTTAAGGGGTACAACTGTAGTTTTGTTACATAGATATGTTATGTAGAGGTGAAGCTGGGCTTTTAGTATAAGCATTACCAGAATAATATACATCGTACCTATTGGGTAATTTCTCCTCCCTGGCTGTCCTCACCCTCCCACTCTTCCTAGTCCCTGATTTCTATTATTCCACTTTTTATGTCCATGTGTAGCCATTGCTTGGCTTCCACTTATAAATGAGAACATGTGGTATTTTAATTTCTGACTTACTTTATTTAAGATGATGGCCTCCAGTTCCAACCATGTTGCTGCAAAATACATGATTTTTTATGGCAGTATAGTATTCCATGGTGTATATATAACACATTTTCTTTATCCAATCATCTGCTGATGGACACAGGCTGATTCCATATCTGTGCTATTGTGAATAGTGCTGCAATAAACATACAAGTGCAGGTGTCTGTTTTTTTTAATATAATGATTTTTTTCCCTCTGGTAGATACCCAGTAATGGGATTGCTGGGTTAAATGATAGTTCTATTTTTAGATTTTTGAAACACGTCTATCCTGTTTTCATACAGGTCGTACTAGTTTCCATATGAGTGCAGGTGTCTTTTTTTTAAATGTAATAATTTCTTTCCCTTTGGTAGATACCCAGTAGTGGGAATGCTGGGTTAAATGGCAATTCTATGTTTAGGTTTTTGAGACATGTTCATCCTGTTTTCGTAGAGGTCATACTAGTTTCCATTCCCACCAATGGTGTATGCGTGCTCCTTTTTCTCCATAGTTTTACTTGTATCTGTTATTTTTTTGTCTTTCCAGTAATAGCCATCCTAACTAGGGAAAAATGGTATCTCTTGGGGTTTTAATTTTTGTTTCTCTAATAATTAGTGATGTTGAGCATTTTGTTTAAAGAATTTCAACAGATAAATGAGAGTTGACTGTGGAGTCTGTGGCCCAATTCATGCAACACAAAGGAGATGGAATTGAAAGCTGAAATAAGAAAAACATTCAAATCAGCAAAGCTGCCAAAAATAAAAATGATCAGAGGCAAAATGTAAAGCACGTATGCTTGTTTCATATATAAATGCATGTAAATAAATGAAAGGAGTGAAAACAAGAAAGGGCTCCTAAGAGGAGGAGACAGAAAGTGAGTAATGATGTGAAACATTTAAATAAAGGACCCAGCTATGGTGACACTAAGGGATGAACAACTGAAAAGTGAGTTTAAGAAATATAAAATAATAAAATGAAGATGCCTTGAATGTAGCTATTCAAGGCTTTAGGGGGAGAGGTGAGAAAAATGGGAGGGTGTGAAACTATCTTTCAAGTGACTGCCTAAGGGTTTTACCAAATTAGTTGAAGATATCAATTCTCAGTTGAAAAACCTGCAATCCAAACAGCATATGTGAAAACAGACTCAGATCTAGGAGTATAGGCTACAAATTTAATGTAACAAGGCAAAGAAAAGATCTCACAAGTAGGAAAATATTTTTTGAAAGGAAAAGCAAAGTAATAACAGTTCATCTGAGGTCAGGTTTCTTCGCAATAACCTCAACGTACAGCTCTGAATCCAGCAAAATATCCTTCTGGATCAAGGTCAAAGTGAAGATTGTTTACAAAGTCAAACACATCCTCTTAGAATTTACTTTAGTGGTGGTGGCAAAATCTCAAAAACATTCTTAGCATTATTTTTATTTTGTGGCAATATCTCAAGAAGAAAGAGAACACCTCAGATTCAAAATCTGAGAAACAATGATAAATGAAGAATATTGGAGGTGGCCAGTGTGTAGCCAAATCTAAGCAATGAAAATGACAGTGTCCTATGGAAATTGAAGTATAATAAGATAGAATTAACTAAAAATATACGACAACATCAGTTCACAGAAATTGGAAAGGAAATGTTCAGGCTTGACGTTTTCTAAGCCCCATGTGATGTCCAGTACAGGAAAAAATATTGTTTAAATTCATCCTTTAAACATGTTTAAGGGAAAAATGCTGTCAGATAAATTGTAATCTAGAACATGCTGAGTAGAAAAGTAGAAAAAGAATTTTTTTTAATTAAAGGGATTAAAAAAAAAAAAAGACAGACCATGTGGAAAAAACATAGAAAACAAATATTTAGAAACAAGTCAAAATACAGACATCTTTTGTTTGGCATGAATGCTTTCTGCCTGAAAAAAAAAAATAGGGCATTCTGTTTGAAACTAATAAGGACTTTGCAGCATATGCAATGAATGAAATGATCAAGGAATTAAGAAGATGTGGTTTTGAGTGGGTTGGCCATGTTAGGCTCACCAAAGTGTACGCTTGATAATTAAGTACATCTGCAAGGCCCACACTTAGACACCTCAACTTTCATTAGTAAAAACCACTGGTCTCAGTCTTTGCGATGGTAAGGAGTTCAAGAGCTAATTGTGTCCACAAAAGTCATAGGGAACTGAACATAAAGGAAATCTGGCTTGTGTGTTATTTCATATTTGTGCTTGTGGTTTTCTTTGCATTTGTAGGTTAAAAAAAAGCAATGGATTGGAAGACACATTAGACACATTGAAGAGCAATGAAGTATCTAAAAGAGATTTATGCTATAGGACAGGAGAGTTCACCCTCACTTTAAAGGGCTGGAGGACAGATGGTGTCCTCGGGGTCAAGGCAGGTTACAGGATGAAGGCAGAGATCTATTTAAAGAAGTAAATGAATGTGCAAAAAAAAAAAAAAATGCTGATTGTGGGCAAACAGATCCAGGAGCATAACAGAGGGTCTTGAAAAAGGAGAGGAGTGGATGAGAGGGGACTGGGTGAGTAAATAAAATGCAAAAGAAACACAAAAATGAAAATGTGAGAAAATCATGGGTGTTTAAGACCAACTTGGATGAAAATAAAGATCCTTCATCCACTCTAGTTGCCCCATTCAATACACTGGTGAATAATTAAGATGCAACAACTGTGATTTTTTGTTTTCTGGTTTCAATGTGATTATTGAATATGTTTCAAATAGCTTTATGATCCAGTGAGGTGAAACAACCAGTTGGTTAATTTGATGTAAGGAAAACTTGTCAATTCAGCTTAAAATTAGACTTTCTCCCACTACCTTGAGTTGTGACGTCCTGAAATACCTCAATATATAGCTCCTCTTTTTCAGCTAATAAATTGGACACATAACATATCACAGGTTTCGCATCAAGATGCTGCAGATATACCCAAGTTTCCAAAAATTGTATCAGATCTTTTGAGAGTGATTCTGTCATTAGGTGCAATGAACTTTCTTTCCTATGGGCATTGATTGATTTGGAAAGCTTAAGAAAGATTATTCCACATTTGGATCTCTGATACCTGGAAGAAGCACCTTAGCAAGCTCATCACAGGAATCTGAGCAAGACTTCTTTTCTTTCAGAAAATAAATGCACGGCATTATCACGATGCAGAAAAAAAATCCCATACCTTCTTTTGGGAGTTCAGACATCCTTGCCTTATGTAATTCTGCTGAATGTTAGTTGTATTTTGGGAGCAGAGGCATAAAGTGAAAGGAAATGGCACGATCATCCTTGCTGTGGTTAGAAGATTTTGTATAATTGACCACTTTGCTATTGGATAGGAAAACTAGGCTCAGCGGCATGTACACATGATATGTAAGTATATCTGCAAGGCCCAGACTCCGACACCCCAAATCTTGTTAGTAAAATAGAAACTGTCTAAATCTCCCCCAAAGGACCCAGCATTTAGAAACTTAATGAAGTAAATAATGACCATGAAACACCACAATAGTAAATACTGATGGATGCAGCATTTTTCTGTCCAAAGACTTCCTCCTGCAAGACTGTTTTAGCAATATCCTCCCAAGATGATTCAAATAATTTTGCCTTTTAGATTGATATGCTGTTAGTATTAAGACTGATATATAATTCATTCCACACTTCCAATTCCAATACTTTAATGATATCAATTTATCTATTTGAGAGTCATTTATGTTGACAATGATAGTCTTAAATATTTTTATTGGTGAAATTTGATATTGTCGTGTCTAATTATTTTATATGAGTTTATTATACAGTTCCTGTGGGGCACACACAGATGGGATTTTATACCTATTCTTTTATTTTATATGCTCTAGTATTTGTCTTGTGTGATCAATTACCTAGTGTCAAATATCTAACCATAATTATTTGAGCTGTGCTTCATTAAATGATTTTAAACATTCAAGGATGGATATAAAAACTCTTCATTTTATGTGGTATGTGTGTGTGTGTGATTTGTGTGTTTGTAGTAGTAATAGTGAAAAATCCTAGTAGACTGGGATAAAATGCAATTTGATTATAATTAGATTCTTACAGTCAAAAAACAACAGTTTTTCAGTGTTTCTTTGTCTCATTATTTTCTCTCCATATTTTTATCAATATGAATTATTTTATAAAGCATTACTTGAGCATTAGAGTATTTGAAGTATTGTGGAGTTACAATTAAAGAAAGACAATTAAAATCTAACAATATGACATGAAAGACAATATATGAACCATGAACCTTGTAGGGAGGAAAAGCAAGGACGGAACCATCAAAACAGACTATTCTCAATATCATTTGAATGGCACTTTTTTCTCAGAGTTCAATTATAAACAGAATGTTTAAAACACCATCAATACCAATCCGAGGACACACAAGAGTTCATCTCATACAGGGACTATATGATAGATGATGTATCTTAGACTCCAGAATTCAGGCAACACAGTATAATTGGCAAACTGATTACTGTTTCATTCCTGAAATCCTAATGCAATAATTACCTAGGGGATTCCTTGCTATTTTTCCAAAATTTGCTAACAGGACCAATCTGATACATTGTTGATTTCTGTTACTTAAGAGAGTATTACTGTCATACAATATTCCATAATCTTATGTGTGATTTAATAAAACGATGCCACCTTGATGGTATCTGGTTTAAACCTTTACAGACTTCATAGTTTGATGCAGTATACATTGCATATACCAGAATCTCAGAGAAATTTATTTAACTTCTTCATCAGAATTAAAGTCTATGTTCTAAATCATATGTTGAAACATTAACAGTAACTTTTCTTCTTTAATCTCTAATGCTAACATTTAACTTGTGTTTATTTTTAAGGAAAAGGAAATAGGAAAAAAGGACAAGTGAAGATTTGGGTCAGAAAAGATATAAAAAAAGAAAACGGAGTTCAGTTTCAAAGAAAAATAACCACATCCAAATAGAGAAAGGGCCCACTGTTTGTTAGCATGGCTGGGTGATGGGAATGTCTGTTCATGCTGCTGTGGGTGAATGTATGTGTGAAGGCAGTGCTGACATCCACACAGGCACCATAAACGTGTAATTCCTAGGGACAAATGTATGCTTTATCACACATAATGGCTACATCATCACCTGTACTTAATGTATGCTATGGAGCAGATTATGAAACATGGTTAAAATTCAGTTCCATAATCTGGAAGAGCATTAGACTTGGGGATAGCAGGCTTCTGCAGTTACAGCCCACATTAAGGGAGAAAAACGTTGAAGGTCCATAAACTCATAGCACATGAAATGTTTAAAAACAAGGAAAACACTCACATTTTTAAAAGCTAATTAAGTACATGCATGACTCTCTGCATGTTTTGAAGATTGTTGGGTAATTTTTTTTCTTAAATGCAGTTCTAAAAGTTTCTAACTTATAGCTAATAATTAGAAGCTAATAATTAGAAACATTAGAGATGTTTTCCTCATTTACACAATATCATCTTTTCTATGTTTAAAATTTTCTTAAAACACTGATATTTTAACTTCTGCAAAAATGGTGGCCTTTGAAGTAAGTAAGTATTCATAGTTCTGAGAGAATTTATGTGTTTATTTTTATTTACTTTCCAATTCATCTCTTTCTCTAAATTCATCTGATATCCATGATAACTATATATGTAAGTGTGTGTGTGTGCATGTGTGTGTGTAGAAAGGGAGAGAAAGGGGGGAGAGAGAGAGTTTCCCCTCTTAAAATCTATAATTCATTACATAAAAATGTAATACTTTTTTTTAAATCTTTTTTCGGATGGAGTCTCACTCTGTCACCCAGGCTGGAGTGCAGTGGTAAGATCTCGGCTCACTGCAACCTCCACCTCCTGGGCTCAAGCAATTCTCCTGCCACTGCCTCCTAAGTAGCTGGGATTATAGGTGCATGCCACCACCTATAAATTTTTATATTTTTGGTAGAGATGGGTTTTCATCATGTTGGCCAGGCTGGTCTCAAACTCCTGACCTCAAGGGATCCACCAGCCTTGGCCTCCCAAAGTTCTGGGATTACAGGCATGAGCACCAGCCTATATTTTTAGGTTGTTTTAACTTGTTGCCAAGGTCTCACTATGATAATAGGGAACTTGTTTATTTCTTTGATAAATTCAGACCCTGATTATTCCTTCTAATGACTTGCAAAAATCACTGTGCTATCAGGCCCCTGTGTTGTTGGAATGATCTGATGGCCCACATTTAAGAATATTTACACATATTTCAGGGTGTGTTCTAGTTCTTCAATCTGAGCTGGGCCAATAATCTTTTATTAATATATTGAATCTGCTTCCACCTGGATTCGAATTTGCCTACCAATGTAGTAGTTAACTAGTCAACTTTTAATTCTACATCTTCTCATATTTACAAATACAATATATCACTACCATTCTGTAAGGCAATAGAACTGGCAGAACTTGATGACTCTTTTCTATTTGTAATATTGACTCTTAAATTTGCACAGTGACTATTTATTTTAAAATGCAAAGAAAATATTTAACAGACATCCATAAACATTACCAAGTTGCCTTTAGCTTTAAATCAACATATAACCCAAATACTGAAATTATACAAACCAAGTAACCCGCCGGATGCATTAGCATAGAGAACACACCCATATAATAACCATTTATGTCAATAAATAGAATATTAACAGCACCTCAGAGACATCCTTCATATCCCATCTCTGTTGCTACTCACTCCATTCTCCCCAAAGACAAGCACACTGCATTAACTCTGCCGGTTTTGACACCTTATAAAATTGAAACCATGCAGTTGGCTTTGTGTTACGTTGGTTTACATTACTTATTTTCCTCAACATTTGTTTGGAAGGTTTATCTATGCTGTTTATAAATATACTTGATTCATTTCGCTGCTGTATAATATTCCACTGCATTCATATCCTACAATTTATTCATTCTATGAATATTATACTACATATTTGAATTGTTGCCAATTTGGAGCTATTATAATTAATTATATCTGGATGAAAATGCATGATCCTTCTCTCTGGTAACTTGATATTTTCATTATTAGTTTAAATAATAAATGTAAAGTGGATTATTTAATTGATTGTTCCCAGTATAGAAGAAAGATTGATACTGAGTTGTCACATTAATTTTAGTGTTCTATAGATTCTCATGCCTGTTTATTATAATGTGTATCATTTTGATCCCTTTTTTTTTTTGGAGACAGAGTCTTGCTTGGTCACCCTGGGCTGGAATGCAGTGCCACCGTCTTAGCTCACTGCAACCTCCGCCTCCCAGGTCCAAGAAATCCTCCTGCCTCAGCCTCTTGAGTAGATAGACCACAGGCATGTGCCACCATACCCAGCTAATTTTTGTTTGTTTTGTTGAGATGGGGTTTTGCCATGTTGTCCAGGCTCATCTCAAACTCCAGTATGCAAGTGATCTGTCCTCCTTGGCCTCCCAAAGTGCTGACAATACAGCGTAAGCCACCACTCCTGGCCCTGATACTTTAAAAAACATTCAGGTATTTGGGTATTTTCCCGCCATTTTGCAATTTTGCAAGGCGTAGTTCCTCAAATATAGTTTTGAATAGATGCAAGGATTGTGGAGTTCTTATCTTTCTCTGAAAGCCTTTGATTCTCACAGAATCTTTTTTTTTTTTTTTTTTTGAGACGGAGTCTCACTCTTGCCCAGGCTGCAGTGCAATGGTGCAATCTTAGCCCACCACAACCTCCACCTCCCGGATTCAAATGATTCTCCTGCCTCAGCCTCCCAAGTAGCGGAGATTACAGGTGCACACCAGCATGCCTGGCTAATTTTTGTATTTTTAGTAAAGACAGGGTTTCACCATGTTGGCCAGGCTGGTCTTGAACTCCTGACCTCAAGTGATCTGCCCGCCTTGGCCTCCCAAAGTTCTGGGATGACAGAGGTGAGCCACCACACCTGGCCCTTATTCTTACAGAATCTTAAAAGTTAGTATTTATAAAATAAAAGAAACTTCCCTGTCAGTTCAGTTTGATAGGATAGTCTTAAAAAATAATTTAGGTCTGGTATTCTTTTGGGGACATGAATTTTCAAAAAAACAGGAGGGTGGATTTTTAAGTATTTTTCCGAAGTGGAGACAGGAGTGTAACGAATGGTCAAGTACATACCTTCAATAATTACCAACTTAGGACCAGCCTGTTTCAACTACATGTACTACCAAAACCCCAGATAATGTCATGCATTTTAGTGAATTATTGAGAATCATTAGTGAATAAAGTTTGAGTATACAAATGTCTTATCTGTGTTGGGGTGTTTTACTGTTTCAAAGACATCACCTATGTGATAAAAAAAATATGCATTATATTCTGTCATGATTTTCTTAAATCTCTGTCTAAGCTAGTGTCTCATTTTTCATGCATACTAATGTTTATTTATGCTTCTTTCTTAGTAGACAAGTCTTGCCAATATTTTCCTATACTATTACTCTGTTCCATTAGCTAGTGTTTTTTTTAGAAGCACATGAACATTATTACCATCCAAGTATACGATGTGCTTTTTCTTGACCTTTGTTATCATTTTCTAATTTTACTACAGCATTGCCGGATAATAATAATAGTATTTTTGTTGTATGTGTTAGGATTTGCTGTTAGTGAAATACATTTGTAATTGTTTCTGTATGAAATGTTATATCAAAGTCCTTCAGTGCAACTATTTAGTTTGTATACACATATTTTCTAAATTACTTTCTTCTTATCAAACCATTTCTGAGAAAGATATATTTAAATCTAGCACTGATTCTGAAAGGATCAGTTACTTCTTTCTTTTTGTTGTTTGTTTGTGTGTGTGTGTGTGTGTGTGTGTGTGTGTGTGTGTGTGCATATTTGTTATTTTGTTAGGTGCAAACAAGGTCAGAATTTTGGTGACTTTCATTTTGCCTTTAATTACAAATTTCTGAAGGCTTTCTTGCTTCCCAGGTCTACCACTGTAATTGGCCTTGCAACACACAGTGGATAAATAGCAACCCTCAGGCCTGAGAGTTCCTCTGAGGAGGTCACAGTTTCATTATTTAAAATAACAAGATTTCTCTGTCTACAAGGTTTGCTGCAAAATATTATAAATAACACATAGAGCAATGTGTTCTTACTAAATAACTCATTCAGTGTGGCTACAGAATCTTATGTGTACAGTGTCCTCAGACATTCTCCTGGGTAATTGAGAGGTCAACAAAGCTATCAATGCAAATAGGTTATCAATACTTTAAAAGATGAAGTGTAAGCCTAGGGAGGTGGGTAATGTATTGTTTGGATTTTTGTTACTGCCCAAATCTCGCGTCAAATTGTAATCCCCTATGTTGGAGGTGAGATCTGGTGGGAGGTGATTGGATCATAGGGGTGGTTGCTCATGAATGGTTTAGCACTTTCCCCCCGGGTGCTCTTGCTGCAAGTGAGTTTTCGCAATGTCTGGTTGTTTAAAAGTGTGTAGCACCTCCCCACTCTCCTCTTCCTCCTGCTCTGGCCACGTAAGACGTGCCTGTTTCTCCTCCTCCTCCTTCCGCCATGATTGAAAGTTTCCTGGGGCCTCCCCAGAAGATATCTCATGCTTCCTATATAGCCTGTGGAATTGTGAGTCAATTAAAGCTCTTTTCTTTATAAATTACCCAGTCTCAGGTATTTCTTTATAGCAATGCAAGAATGGATTCACACAACAGTCAAATAAAAATGATCACCAGAAGGTGAGGGTTGAAAACTTACCTTTGGGTACAATGTTTGCTATTCAGCTGATGGATACTCTAGAAGCCCAAACCCCACAACCGTGCAATACATGCAAGTAGCAAGCCTGCACATGTACTCCCTGGATCTACAGAAATAAAACAAAGGCTGGCGCAGGCACTCACACCCATAATCCTAGCACTTTGGGAGGCTGGGATACGGGAATCACTTGAGCCCAGGAATTGGAGACCAGCCTGGACAATATAGCAAGACCCCATATCTATAAATAATAAATAAGTAGCAAGGCATGTTGCTGTGCACCTGTGGTTCTGTCCACCTTAGAGGCTGAGATGAGAGGATCACTTGAGCCTGGGAGTTTGAGGCTGCAGTGAGCTGTGATTCTGCCACTTCACTCTATCTGGGTAACAGAGTGAGACCCTGTCTCAAAAATAAATAAGAAAAAGGCCAGGTGCAGTGGCTCACGCCTGTAATCCCAGCACTTTGGGAGGCTGAACTCCTGTCCTCAAGTGATCCACCTGCCTTGGCCTCCCAAAGTGCTGGAATTAATTACAGGTGCGAGCCACCAGGCCTGGCCCAAAAGCAACATTCATGTAGTTCGTAAAACTAACTCTGAGATTAAAGGAGTAGTATGTAGACAGCTAGCTATGTTTTGCTAGAGATTTCTAGGAGCACTGAATGATATGACCAAGGACAACAACGTTCTCAGTTGCCTGGAATGCTTGCTGGTCAGCAGATGTCTGGGGTCATGTCTTGATCCCAATCCCCTTCTCTACCCCCTGCCCTTAACAGAAAAAGAGCCTGAAATTTGTGCTGACCTAAGAAGGGACTTTAGGATGCTAGTCCACCATCTTCTTGGTTTGCTAGCTCTCCAAATAAACCTGCTTTTCCTTCCATGAAGTCTCATCTCTCAAGTTTTTGCTTTCAAGTGGTGAGCAGCTGAACCTGGGTTTGTTTATACCTTCACACAATTTATATTAAAAAGTGTGTAAATGCTGAGGTTTAGTATTTTTAAGTGTCTCTGCTTAAACAAACACCAGTTAGACATAAATTATTACAGAAGCTAAGCAACGATAAAACCCTAAGCTTCTCTGGCTTAACAGGATCAGCTCTTTTGGAGATTCCCATAGTGGTGGGGAATAGATTGGCAGCCCCTTACCAACATAAGTGCCTTCTCTTGGAGAGTCATTTCTTCTTCCAGTCTCTCTCTGCATTCTGTCTTCTATACTCATATTTTTATTGTTATAAACTACGGCAGCACTATTTCTAGAATTATTTTGTTTCTTCAACATCTATGTTAGTGGATAATTCATAACTTGTGGGATGCATATGAATCTCTATCTGTATAATTCTTGCAGGTATAATTGATATAAGATGAAGTCATACTGGATTAGGGCAGACCCTAAATCTGATGTCTGGTGTCTTTGTAAGAGAAGGAGAGGAAGAATTGGATAAAGAGAAACATGGAAGAAAATGTGAAGATGGAAGCTGGGGTTGGAATGATGTGGCCACAAGCCAAGGGATGCGTGGAGCTACCAGGAGCTGGGAGAGGCAGGAAGGATCCTCCCTTGGAGCCTCTGGAGGAGAGAGGCCCTGCAACGCATTGATTTTTAAACTTCTGACATCCGACACTGGGACAGACCACATTTCCATTGATTTAGAAATTCTTCTTGGCTTTTTTCTCTTTTTCTTTTTTTTTTTTTTTGAGAGAGTGTCTTACTCTATTGCCCAGGCTGGAGTGCAGTGGCGTGATGTTGGCTCACTGCAACCTCTGCCTCCTGGGTTCAAGTGATTCTCCTGTTTCAGCCTCCCGAGTAGCTGGGATTACAGATGTGAGCCACTGCGCCCTGCCAGAAATTCTTCCTGTTTTAAGTCACCCAGTTTGTGGCCATTTTAATGGTGGGCACGAGACAGTCATACAACATACATACACGAAGATATAGGCATATTCACATATACACGTGTATGTACAGTCATAGGATGCATAATGACAGACTGCATATATGATGACAATTCCACAAGATTATAATAGACCTAAAAAATTCATATTATAAAGTACTGTCCTAGCCTTCCTAGGGTTGTAGCGCAAATGGCTTACTCATGTGATTGTGGTCATGCTGGTGTAAACAAACCTACAAGGTTGTCAGTTAAAGAAAAGTGTGGAATAATGTCCTAGGCCTTTATATCCACTCATCACTCACTTACAATCTCATCCAGAGCAACTTTAAGTCCTGCAAGCTCCCCTTATACAGGGTTACCATTTTATACCTTTTATACTGCATTCTTTCTGTACTTTTACAGTATTTAGATGCACAAGTACTCGCCACTGTGTTGCAGTTGTCTATAGTGTTTAGTATGGTGCCGTGTTGTGCAGGTTTGTGGCCTAGGAGCAACAGGCTCTACCATATAGCCTAAGTGTGTATTAGGCTGTACCATCTAAGACTGCCTAAGTACACTCTAAGATGTTGGTACAAGAACTAAATCGCCCAATGACACATTTCTCAAAAGTATTCTTGTCATTAAGTAACACATGGCTGCATATACACACACATAGGCATAGCCATAAAGAAGAAACATTGTAACTGACATGGGATCTGACAATGTTCAGAAACTAAGGCAGCTTTTCTCTGGTTCTCTGCCACACAAGTCAGTGTCCCTTTGCACATGGGATCCAATATGTTCCTCTGCATATATGATCCATCTTCTGTTATGGGTCATCATTAGTCCCAGCTTAGAGTACATTAATAAAAACAAGGCCTTTTTTAGGTGGCAGTCACCTCAAGTTTTACATTATCCCACTGGTCCTGTGTGACATCCTAGAAACAGTAGCAACAACTCTTGCGTTCTCTGTATCTCTATGTCATGCATGTCTTCTGGAGCATTATCACGGGAAGGCAAGGTTTGTAACCTATTTGCCAGAGTGTAACCTTATGCCCCTCTTTTCCCTGTAACTAATGAGGTGGTGGTAGATTCAGAGCAGGTCTATATATGCAGGTGTGTGTGTGTGTATGTATACATGTGTGTGCATATATGTGTGTATATATCTATGTGTGCATGTGTGTATATATGTATATATGTGTGTGTATATATATGATAAACTGTTATTGATATGCCCTTCTATGAGATAATGTAATATATATACACTTAAATAATATTATATGTAATATATAATATATAAATATATGTATTATATATTTGTTTATATTTATTATATATAAAACTCATTATATATAAATATACATATATTTCTTTGTTATATATTTTAATGTAACATATAAATAGAAATGTACATATATATGATATAATAGAAATATTACAAATTTTATTTGTTAGTTATATTTTATTGATATATAATATTTATATTATATATTGCATAAAATGCATGTAAATATTTATGTATTTACATATTATATTTGTGTATTTTATATTTATCATATATAAAATTTACATAGCATATACGTATCCATATGTTTAATGTAATATGCAAATAGAAAACACATATAAAATAGATAATATTTATTTATATATTATTATATATTATATATGTATTTTCTATTTATATATTATATATTATTTAGTCCTTGTGCAAACATCCTAGAGTGTACTTACACACTCTTACATGTTACACTCATGTATATATACTCATATATATGAAAGTCTCCAAAGTGTTGCCAACAATATCACCAACTAACTGGTCATTGTGTTGTGCTGGCATTCATGACTAGAAGAAACACTAGTTTCTTTCCTCAAGAGTTAAAATGTTATTAAAGATGTATGGACACACAGTAATAATAGCAGGGAAAATATTGCAAGTAATTACAGTAAAAACATATAATTATTTGACAAGAGCTTTATGAATGGTAGTGCTTAACAAGATAGCAATGCAAAGCTGAACATAAAGAAGATTGGGTTTTGAGAATTGTATACCTAATTCGAAGCCATGTAAATAAACCAGTTCTGATCAGAATAAGAATTCGAAGAAAGAGGAGTGTTCTGTCAAAATTGTGTCTTAGCTGGAGGAATAAGAAGTATCAAAGATGTGACAAACTGATTGCATAGAAATATAGTAGAAACACATTGTGGATTAGAGTCTACATCCACAAAAGCTAGTGATGAATTGGATTTCAAGGAGGACCTAGTGAAATGCTCAAACATTTTCAGGGAAATCACAGGAAATTGCTGGGAAGTTTACAGAATTGGATAAAGCACAGGCAGCACAGTCTCACTGTTGAAAATAATTGCAGCTAAGGTATATTTGATGTGTAGACTATACTACATTCGGTGCCAGCAATTTATGCTCATTTCATCATTGATCAGCACATCAGTTGTACAAGGCAGATAATAATATTCAGCTGCTTTCCCAGAGTCTGAAGTCATCTGGACACATTCCGAGAGTGACAGATGGCAGACTTGCTGGGGGACACCTATCTCCATCCCTCTTGCATGGAAACCTTTCAAATTCTAGCACAAGTTAAAGGGGAACCCATTTCCTCAAAGCACCCTTTCTTCATTGCCTATTCCCCTGACCAAGCTGCTTCCTTTGATTTTACATCCAACTGCAGTCCTTTCAAAGGATAAGAATCAGCAGAAATGCTATTAATCAACAGCAAAAGCTACTCAAATTCTGAGTTAACGAGTGCCATTTGGAAATTCAACTGCAAAAACTCAAGTAAGAAACTAGACAAACCTACGACGTAATAGGGAATTTGATAAACTTCTCTAGGAACCAATAAAATAACTAGACACAAAATCAGTAGAAGATTGTAAATATTTAAAATTGGAAAACATTACTCATTGACTAGTCTTGTAATCTACAAAACATTATATTCACAGTGTAAAATACACATTCTTTAGAACATGCAGAATATCCACTGTGAAAGGAAAATATCTTGAGCTCCCAAAATCGCTAAGCTAAAGGGAAAAGTCAACCTAGGAACTGTTCAGGGAGAACTTGCCTCCCATTCTATTCAAAGTCACCCCTGTGCTCACTGAGATAAATGCATATCTGATTGCCTCCTTTGGAAAGGCTAATCAGAAACTCACAAGAATGCAACCCTTTCTCTCTTAAGTACCTACTACCTGGGAGCTCACTCCCCACTTTGAGTTATCCTGCCTTTCCAGGCTAAACCAATGTTCATCTTACATATGTTGACTGAGGTCTCACATCTCCCTAAAGTGTATAAAACCAAACTGTGCTCTGACCATCTTGGGCACATGTCGTGAGGACCTCTTGAGGCTATGTCACGGACACGCATCCTCAAACTTGGCAAAATAAACTTTCTAAATTAACTGAGACCTGTCTCAGATTTTAGGGGTTCATACCACCAAACAAACCACATCCTGGGCCATAAAGCAAATTTTAATAACTTTCAAAGGAAGAAAATCATACAGATTTTTTTTACTCTGAACACAAAGACTCACCACTAGAAAAATCCTAAAATGTTTGAAATTAAGAAAGAAAGTTCTAAGTGGTTACTTTACCAAGGAAAAATAAACATGGAAATTAGAAAATATTTTAACTGAAAAATAAGAAAATTTTAATGAGACACCTGGCAACTTTTTTGGAGGCTATAAAAAACAGCGCTAAGCAAATTTAATCGTTTTAAGTACATTTGACCCTTGAAAAACATGAGGTTTAGGAGCACTGATCCCCACCCACACTCAACAATCTGCGTTTAACTTTTCACTGTCCCAAAACTCTACATTTAATAGTCTACTGTTGGCCAGAAACCTTACTGATAACATAAACAGTCGATTAACACATATTTTGTATATGATATGCTGTATTCATACAATAAAGCTAGCTAGAGAAAAGAAAATGGTACTAAGAAAATCATAGGCCGGGCACGGTGGCTCACACCTGTAATCCCAGCACTTTGGGAGGCTGAGGCAGGCGGATCACGAGGTCAAGAGATCAAGAGATCAAGTAGTCCCAGCTACTCAGGAGGCTGAGGCAGGAGGATCGCCTGAGCCCAGGAGTTCCAAGCTGCAGTGAGCCATGATTGCACACTGCACTCCAGTCTGTACCACAAGGATAGATCCTGTCTGGAAAGAAAACAACAAAGAATTAGGTCAGGAGTATAAGTGGAGATGATGAGAATTAAGCAGGAGGTAGAATGTTGAGAAATGAAAGGGACTAATTTGAGTGCCAGTAAAAGAGGGTGATACAATTTGATGTCCTAAGATTATAAAATAATGAAATTGTTATAATGAGATGGTCTGAGTTTTAAAGCTGGTGGCTTAAGCCAGATGGCAAGTGGTCTGAAGGTGGAAATTAGAACAAGGTAAACGTTGAAACTAATTCCAGCTCCAGGAGTACAAGGCTCCGAGGCAATTTTTCTGCCCCCTCAACCCAACCCAGAACCTTAAATAGCTGCAGGGGAGGTTACGTCCTGGAGGGAGAGTTTTAGAACCAGTGATAACAGAAAGATCTCTATAATTCCAATGGGCAGTGGGAGGATCTCAGAATTTGTGTACAGGAAAGGAGATGGATCAGTAGACTGCTACCATAGAATATTGGAGTCGAAGAGGCGAAGTGGGCTGACCTGTAAGCTACTGCTATTGTATGATGGATAAACACAGAGAAACGGGACTTCAGGCCACAGTGGGAGGCAGAATGTGAGTGCTGCAGGTTGGGGCTGTCTGCATTCCTGAAGCTTCCATGTTACCTCTCTCTATGGAGCTTGAAAAGACAGGAAAAGTAACATCTCGTCTCAGAGCCTCACTTTTGGGTGGTCATGTGGCTCTGGATTCTCCTATTTACACAGCTGTATAATTATTAAGAACTGTATGACGGCAATTAAGAATGGCCTGGAAACAATAGAAACCAAACCCAGTGAAAAACAACCACCAATCCTCAGTATGCATTTATTAAATCAATGCTATAGAATTATCTTACCTTGTTAATACAAAGTCCGCTGGAGATTTTCTTCAGTAACTTGCTCATCTTGTATCTTCAACACATTCCCATGTCCCTCACTGGTTATACATCCTTCCTATGTAGATGGTATATGGAAATTGACTGATTATTTTTAACATGGCACACATCAAGTTTTTTATTTTTATTTTTATTTTTTACTTTGGAATTCAAGAGCTTTTAATAAAAGACATCAGTATTGCTTTCTTTTCATGTTTCAGAAATAAGCCAACGTGCCTTTTAACTTCCAGTAAATAAGTCACGGCAAAGAAAAGAATCAAAGGTAGGTATCTTATATATGCAAAATGTATACAGTGCTATTGAAAGATTAGCAGTAATATCCATATACATGCTGAAGAAAAAATTGAATACCGTATAGCATGGAATTTGATATTACCTAAGTTGATTTCCTGATCTTTCAACGGGACTCAACACCAAGGTGCATAAATATTCACAGATATTGGAGATGCTCTTAAGCAGAAAACAGAGTCAGCTCTTTGTGGGATAAAACTGGCTTGAAGAATTACCCCTTGGAAATGTTGCAAAGAGTGCAGTGGCCACCTACTGTCACCAAGAGCTGCTGATTTTGCTGGAAAGAGCTTCGCAAAATTGCTGCAGGCAGTTGCTGATGGAAGGCAATCTGAAACTTATGGGACTGAACTTTACTTCAAGTTCATAAACTACTAAGTATATTAAGTTGGTTGGCCCCAATATTTCTACAGTCTACTGCTATCCCAATGTAAATCATTCTGTTGGACTTTTAAAGAGGTTTGCAAATTTGAAGACTTTACAGTGAGCTGAGTGAGTAGGGTGGAAGGGAGAAGAAAGAGTCTGTTACAAATATGATTACCATCTTTATTACCAAAGAAGAAGAAAAAGTAAAAGAGAATATTTAGTAGCATTTTTTAAATGTTCACGTGTATAGTGATAGAGAATAAAACAGTAATTATCAGGGACGGGGTGGTGGGTAGGAAATGGTGAGATGTACATCAAAGGATATAAAACAGCAAATATGCAGATGAATAAATCTAAAGATCTAATGTACAGTCTAAGGACTATATTTAATAATACTGTATTATCTGTAGGATTTTTACTAAAGGAATAGATTATAACTCATCTTGCCAGAGGGGAAGAATGAATAACTACGTGTTATGATGAATATGTAAATTTATTCCACTGTAGTAAATGTTTTGCTATGTATATGTATCTTATAACATCATGTTGTATAACTTAAATATATGCAATAAATTTATTTTTTAAAAAGAGTATGTGATATGCAGTATGCATATGTATGTGTGTATATATACATATATGCAAATATAAAACTCAGATGCACTTATAATTTATAATTTGTCTATATTATAATTTACACTTGAATTTACAGAATTCTTCATCTGCTGAGAAGAGAATAAATTGTAACGGCAGAAAGAAAATATGATGAAATAAAAGCAAAGTTACACCAACGACCTGTTTTCAGATTTTGCTGACAATGATTTTCTCATTGTCTGAGAATGTTTTGGGTTTAATGCTGTAATTTGCGATGTTTAACCATACTTTATGCATTGAGCATAGAGCAAAAATATGAAAATAAAGATTGTCTGCAAACTATTTCTTTTGATTTATGCAGCCTACACTTAGACAATGCAATTTCATTTTGCTAAATTAGGTCTTTAGTAAAATCTCATACATGTATTTTAGGTTTTCAGTTTTCGAAGGATGGTTATTGTACATCCTAATTTTGAAAATTAAATACAGTCTCCAGATGGATTCATTTTATTTTCTGTTAAAAGTCTATTATAACTTCTGCTAAAATATATGGTTAAATACTGTTATTGCCAACAATTAGCACAACTATGCATTAAAGATTCAGGATACATGAGAAAAGGAGTTATGTAAAGAATATGCAGGCTGGGCACAGTGGCTCACGCTTGTAATCCCAGCACTTTGGGAGGCCAACGTGGGTGGATCACAAGGTCAAGAGATTGAGACCATCCTGGCCAACATAGTGAAACCCCGTCTCTATGAAAAAATACAAAAATTAGCTGGGCATGGTGACACGTGCCTGTAGTCCCAGTTACTCAGGAGGCTGAGGCAGCAGAATTGCTTGAACCCGAGAAGCGGAGTTTGCAATGAGCCAAGATCCCACCACCATACTCCAGCCTAGCCCCTGGCGATAGAGGGAGACTCTCTCCCCCACTCCCCAAAAAACAATATACTAAAACAGATGTCTCTGTAAGTGGCGATGATATTAAGAAACAGTTCTGAATGAAGACTATACAACCAGTCAGAAATAATTAGTGATAACCTAGCTAAAAAATATAATAACATTGTACTGGATATATACAAACAGGTTTCATTAACCTAATGCATCTCCTTCATGTTTGTTTATAGGTCAGCAAATTATTAGACCGTCTTCAGCTGTTCAACACTATTACACAGTTTTATTACTATTCCTGCTGTCACAATAAATTACCTTGTGTTCTCAAGATAATGTAACCCGTTTTGACATGCTAGTCTTTCTAATGTAGTTTTCTTGGTGAAAATGCCCAAAACTGAGGAATAAATATATGGTAGAGTTTCTAGTTGAATCAATGCAAATCCATAAACATTTTTTTAAGACTGTTTAGCTCTTGTTGCCCAGGCTGGAGTGCAATGGCATGATCTCGGCTCACTGCAAACTCTGCCTCCTGGGTTCAAGCGATTCCCCTTCCTCAGCCTCCCGAGTAGCTGGGATTACAGGCGCCTGCCACCAACCTGGCTAATTTGTTGTATTTTTAGTAGAGACAGGGTTTCACCATGTAGGTCAGGTTGGTCTCGAACTCCTGAACTAAAGTAATCTACCGCCTCGGCCTCCCAAAGTGCTGGGATTACAGGCATGAGCTACCATGCTTGGCCTGCATAAACATTTTTAACGATACATAACACACATATAAATATGAATATTTCTAACAGAATATTACGTAGCTTTTTTTTTTATTATTTTGCAGAGACAGTTGATAAGTGAATTGAAAGGTGACCCCTACTTTAAGGGAAAGTCAGATAATTTTCTTACAATAAGGCTAAAATCCTCAAATTGGTTTATTACAACATGCAACAATAAAAGCACAGAACACTTCATATGTATTGGCAGCTGAGCATTATTGTATTTTCCCAGACACTGTTATAACATTTTTATGTGTTTTGTTTATTAAACATTTTTATGGCAGTTAATCTGTAATAAATGTGTGATTTAATATAAGGGGTGTATGTGGTATAATGCTTAAGTGTGAGGAAATACAGAGGAATAGATAATATACCTTCTCCTCCAAAACCATGGACCACTCCATGCATAACTGATTATGCCTACTGTTCTTGGGTAGACAAGAAATCGAGAAATAGATTAGTCCCTGATTCCAATCCTTGATGATGACAAAAATTCTGCATTTTACAAAGAGAGAGAAATAGAAAATCCATCTATTGCTTCTGATTAAGGAGGGTCAAGATCTGAGCCAGAAGGAAGGATGTGTTTGCTGAGAGTCCAACATCAATTGGGCAGGTGAAGGGAGGCATTTTGTGATGCTAATATAGGTGCAAAGTGATCATCTCAATGACAAGTAGGAAGATTATTTTGCATATCTGGGGAGAAAAACCAGTAAACTGCCATCGTTATTGCTATTTATTGCGCAGTAAAAATAATCAGCACCTTTATTATTTGAACTTTAACCACTTTTTTTTTTCTTTTTTGAGACAAGGTCTCACTCTGTCCCCTAGACTGGAGTGCAGTGGTGCAATAATTCCCTGCAGCATCAACTGCCTTGGCTCAAGTGATCGTCCCACCTCAGCCTCCCAAGGAGCTGGGACTCCAAGGTGTGTACCACCATGCCAGGCTAATTTTTAAATTACTTGTAGTGATGGTGTCTCACTATGTTGTCGATGCTGGTCTTGAACCCCTGGGCTCAAGCAATTCTCCCACCTTGACTTCCAAAGTGCTGGAATTACAGGCCTCAGCTGTTGCTTCCAAACTTTTTTTTCCTTATATGCAAGATATTTGTGGATAAATATCTTGATTAACACTATCTCACACAAATTTCCAAAAATACAACTTATATATTATTTTAAATGCTAAATAACATTACATACACACATACACACACACACACACAAACACACACACACACACGTGCATACCTATATATAATGCATACCCTATACAGCTATGAGTGTGTATGTATTGAAGACATATACACACCTACATATATGCCTACATATATGTAAATATATATATATATTTTATATATATATATGTATATTTATATATATATATCTTTAACACATGCACATTCATACCTGTATAGGGTGTGCATTATCTACATTCCTAGAGGGCCTGCAGCTTAACTTTTAGAAAGCATTTCTTTATTGTTCTTCTTTCCTTTGTTTAATATTCACCACCCAGAAGAATGATGGCATATGCAAATAACTCATGGGTATATAGCTGAATTGAAACAACTTTTATGCTCCTGGGGAAAAAAATACAAAATCATACAAGTATGCATATGTCTGCACACAAACACACACACAGACACAGACACACAGCTGGTTGAATCTCACCTGGCACCACTTTGACACATTCTCTTCTTTTTCTTCTTCATTTAAGGACCCCTGTGGTTACATTGGCACCATCTGGAGAATCTAGGAAAATTTCCCTGTGTCAAGGTAAACAAATAAACAAATACTAAATTTAAAACAGTAAAAAGAAAAAAAAAACTATTGAAAAATTTCACTAAGCTACAGAACATTTTTAATGGTAAAACAATAATAGACAACATGCTTTGACTGCTTACTGAATTCTATGTATTATGATAGGCAGTCTCCAAGCATTCTCATATATTTTTCATTTCCACCCTATGAACTAGGTGTTTATTGTTACCCCATTTCAAAGAAGAGGAAACTGGGGATGAGAACTTAAAAAAAAAAACAATATTCATTGCAAAAGATACACTGATTTTCTGGGCCAAAATGAAACTAGTAGCACAACCAGAGTGTTAAAAAAAAACAAAAGATTTATTGAGCTACTTCCCATTTTGGATAAAGATAAGATTTCATTTTTCTTGATATACCAGTTTCAGAGGGTTATTTCGAGGATTAAACATGGTAATAATAATAACAACCTTACAATAATCCTTTGCCTTTGGAAGTCACTGTCCATCTCTCTTATTAGTTTTAGTTACTATTCATCTTTTCTTATTAGCATCAAGGTTTGTTCATGACAAGAGAACTAACCAATTCAATAGTAAGTTTGTACTTTGAAAAAGTCCTACGTCTGAACCACGTGCATTTAAAAATAGCAACAAAATAAATCTTGTTGTCCATTGCAGCAGATTGCTTCTAGTATTGTATGTGAAGAGAATAAATTAGTTATTTCAGCCTAAATATATGACATATAGATAAATATATATCTAGGTGATAATATATGGTATTGTTTTCTATCAGCTTCACAGAAGCTAATCCAGTCTAAGTCTATTTTTATGGGCTATTTTTTTTTAAATTGTGTGTATCTCATAAGATACAAAAAGAGAGGAAGTCAGTTAGTAAGCTACATAATTTTAAAGTGACATTATTGTGAGAAACATTGAAACCTTATAATATTGTTTAAAAGCAAACAACAGAGAAAACATAATCATGTAATATGTTAAGAGATGTTCCAGCTCCTTTACCTCAATAACAATTTTCTGCCTGTCTTCTATACTATTGCTATAGTTAAGAAGCCCAATAAAAGTTTTTTCCAATTATTTTCCTTTCTTCTTCTTTTGTTTTTTTTGAGACAGAGTCTCACTTATCACCCAAGCTGGAGTGCAGTGGCATGATTTCAGTTCACTGCACCCTCCATCTACTGGATTCAAGCCATCCTCCCACCGCAGCCTTACGAGTAGCTGGGACTGCAGACATGGGCCACTACACCCTGCTAATTTTTGTACTTTTTAACAGAGACAAGGTTTCACCATATTGGCCAGGCTAGTCTCGAACTCCTGGCTTCAAGTGATTCACCTGCCTCAGTCTCCCAAAGTGCTTGGATTACAGGTGCAAGCCACTATGTCTTTTCTTTTTCCTTTTCTTTCTTCCTTCCTTCCTTCCTCTCTCTCTCTTTCTTTCTCTCCTCTTTCTCTCTCTTTCTTTCTTTTTTTTTTTTTTAGACAGTTTCATTCTTGTTGCCCAGGCTAGAGTGCAATGGTATGGTCTCGGCTCGCTGCAACCTCCGCCTCCCGGGTTAAATTGATCCTCCTGCGCCCACGTAGTTGAGATTACAGATGCCTGCCACCACACCTGGCTAATTTTTGTGTATTTAGTAGGGATGGAGTTTCACCATGTTGGCCAGGCTGGTCTTGAACTCCTAACCTCAGGTGATCTGCCCTTCTCAGCATCCCAAAGTGCTGGGATTACAGGCATGAGCCACCGCGCCCGGTGCCCAGTTATTTTTTTCTAAATTTTCACATAGCTTGTGCAGAAAATCTTTAACTGAGGAATAATCAGACTATTACATTGTAAACAAAATAAGTAGATAACTCTCATTAATATTGCAAGCAATTCGAGAGCTAATCACCACTTCATGAAACAAAATAAATGAAAACTAAAATATTTTTCTCTCTTTTCAAGGAGATTTCCTGCAGACATCCACCGTACTCATTCTGCAGTCCATCGCGATATGTTCCTAACCCTATGCCTATGTTCTCTCTTTTGTTTGATTTTAAAAATTAACGTATACATTTTTTAACCACATAACATATTGAAAATAACGTAAAAATGCCTCTCTGACCAGAAATTACATAATGAGTTAATACTTTGTTATACATTTTTCAAAGCATTATTTTCTTAAATAAATAAAATATGAAATGAACTACCCTTCCTTAATATATGCTTGCCTCTGTTCTTAAAGGTAGCCATTTACTAGTAATAGGTCTACTTTTCATTTTATTTATTTATTTATTTATTTAGGCTTTTGCTCTGTTGCCCAGACTGAAGTTCAGTGGCACAATCACAGCTCACTGCAGCCTCAGCCTCCCGAGCCCAGTGATCCTCTTACCTCAGCCTCCTGAGTAGCTGGGACCACAGGTGTGTACCACCATGTCTGGCTAATTTTTAAAATTTTTGTAGAGATGGGGTGTTGCTATGCTTCCTAGGCTGGTCTTGAACTCCTGGGCTCAAGTGATCCTCTCACCTTGGTCTCCCAAAATGCTGGGATTACAGGCATGAGCCACTGCCCCCTGCTGGTATACATTGTTTATGGGCACATTTTTCCTATGCTGACTAAATACATGCTCTCCTCTAATGAAGAATTCTGATGAGTGCCATTTTTCAACTTTTACTTTTCACTCACCTAGGCTGATACATGTGGATCTGGTTCATTTTTAAAAAATGTGTGTCTTAGTCTGCTTTCCGTTGCTTATGACAGAATACGAAACTAAGTAATTTATTTCTTAAATAATATATTTCATAACATTTTGGAGGTGCTTTCTTGCTGGTGGGTACTCTTTTCAGAGGGCCATGCAGTAGTGAAGGACATCATGTGGTTAGGGGGCTGACTGAGTTAACATATTCTCTTCCTCTCCATATAAAGGCATAAGTCCCACTCCTGTTATGACCCTTTAACCCATAACACTCCATGAGAAGCTATTAACTCACTAATTCATGAATGGACTAATCCATTCACAAGGCTAAGCCCTCATGGCCCAATCATGTCTTCAAGGTCCTAACTCTTAATCCTGCCACATTGGGGATGAGGTTTCAACATGAGTTTAGAGGAGACAAATATTCAAACCCTAGCAATGTTACAAGATGCAGTTTAATTTTCTTAACAGTTACAAATTGTTGCATTATACTAATAGCAAAGATTTGCCCATACTGTCATAAAAACAAACTCTTACTCATTTTGCCATATTTACTGTTAAAAACCATATGAAGATTATCATCCCTGATACGGTTTGGCTCTGTGTCCCCACCCAAATCTCACATTGAGTTGTGATCTGAGTACTGGAGGGGGGGCCATGTGGGAGGTAATTGGATCATGGGGGTGGTTTCTAGTGGTTTGGCACCATCCTCCTAGTGCTGTCCAATGATAAAGTTCTCATTTGATCTGGTTGATTAAAAATTTGTGGCACTTCCTTCTTTGCTCTCTCTTCCTCCTGTTCCCATCATGTAATATGCGCTGGTTTCTCCTTCATCTTTTGCCATGATTGTAAGTTTCCTGAGGCATTTCCAGCCATGCCTCCTGTAGACCCTGTGGAAATGTGAGTCAATTAAACATCTTTTCTTCATAAATTACCTAGTCTTTGGAAGTTCTTTATAATTCTTTATAGCAGTGTAAGAATGAACTAATACAGAAGATTGGTATCAAGAGTCTCCTTGTGCTGCCATATACATTTATCTAGTATAGAGGTAAAATGCTGGGTAGAAAGCTATGTCTGCAACTTTCCATGATATTTCAGTTTTGCTGAGTACTGGTACTAATTTTCACGTAGCCATCATTGCATTTGTGTGTGTGTGTGTGTGTGTGTGTGTGTGTGTGTGTGTGTAGTGCATTCTTCATGACTTTCTGACCCTATAAGATGTTACAGACTCATCTTATATATTCCCTGCCTCATTCCTATATTCAGCCATCTATCCCAGGATCCCTGGCTCATTTTGATGGAAAATAGTATAAGAAACCCAGTTCTGGCCACCAGATGTGCTTGCTCCTACTAGAGTGTTGTTTCTTCAAGGCCTTCTCAGCTGACAGAGCAAGAAAACATATGTGCGCAAACTAACCCATGCCTATATATATACCCCTAAATATTTGTATATGTAATTATGTATAGCTTCATAGACAAAAATAATTACATATTTCTATATAATTACAATATTTCTATATGTAATTATTTGTGACTATATGAAGCTATACTTATTTCTATATGTAATTATTTGTGTCTATATGAAGCTATACATAATTTTATCCTGAGGCCTTCAACTCTCTCTACTCCATTGCCACATGGGTTTTACTAACTTCTTTCAATGCTAGCTCCCACTTCAACAATGAGAAACCTGCCTCTCACAACCTGCAATCTGTTGTCTTAATTGTTCAATTCCAGCACACATGTGTAGTGGTTTTAGAATTGGTAACCCCTACACTTGTAGGAAACAACTTTATCAACTAGAGAACAGTGCTTATCTGCAGTTCCTTTTGCCTTTAGTCTTAAAGATTCACTGGGATGCAAAGTAATATTAGGCTAGAACTACTGGTCTCTGGTGTCTCCTTTAGTGAAATTGCTTCACACACTTGTAACATTATCAAATTCTTCTGTTTCAGTGTGCATTTCATCCTGGGATCCCCTAAATTCCTATTTTTTTTTTCTGTTTTCCTTTAAGTTGCATACATTTAGCTCAGTCTTCATGCTACAAGATTTTATGATTTTTGACAATTTTATAGTGTCATGTGTCTACCATCACAGTATCATACACAATAAAGTCAGGCCTTTGTATCCCTGGGTTTTGCATTAATGGATTCACCCAACTGCATTTTGAAAATACAAAAAAATAAAATAAAAAAGGATGACTGCATTGGCACTGAGTATGTACAGACTTTTTTCTTGTTGTTACTCCCCAAATAAAACAGTATAACAATATAAAAACTATTTACATAGCATTTACATTGTATTAGATAGTATAAGTAGTATAGATATAATTTAAAGTGTACAGGAGGATGTGTGTAGGTTATAGTTAAATAATACAACATTGTATATAATGGACTTATCCGTCTGTGGATTTTGGTATCCACAGGTGATCCTGGAAGGAATCCTATACAGATACCTTGGCCTCTAGTTTTATTACCCTACGAGTATGCCTTGTGCTTCACCTATTCAAAAGTCTCCTCTCCTCAAAAACATGGGTAACCCTGATATGTTTACTGGCTATAGTTTTGCCTATTCAAGAATATCATATCAATAATATTATGCAGTATAAAATCTTTTAAGTTTGACTTTCTTCACTTAGCAACATGCACTTTAGAGTTCTCCATGTCTTTGCTTGACTTTATGACTGATTCATTTTATTTCTGAATACTGTCTTAGTCCATTTGTGCTGCTGTAACAAAATATCTTAGACTGGGTAATTTATAAAGAATAGCAATTCATTTCTTACCATTTGGAGGCTGAGGAGTCCCAGATCAAGGCGTTAGCATTAGGTGTTTGGTGAGAGCCTTCTTGTGACAGCCTCACATGGCAGAGGAATGGGGGGAGAGAGAGAGAACTTACTTCTGCAAGCCTGTTTTCTGAGGCTCTAATCCATTCATGAAGGTGGAGCTTTCATGATTTAGTCACATCCCCCCAATTCCCATCTCTTACTACCACCACAATGAAGATTAAATTTTGACATAAATTTTGGAGGGAACATCATCATTCAAGCCATAACACATAGTGTCTGAATGGATAGATGTACCAGTATTTCTTCTGATTAGGTAAATGACTTCACTGAGTCTTTTTTTTCACCTCACTTACTCAACAATTAAAAATACACCAAATTTACAGGGATAGAATGAGCACTAAAACTTGTGCAGTGACTCCAATCTCAATAAGCAATGTTTCTCTGCCCCGCCCCAGTCCTGCCCCTAGAGCCCTTCACCGTGATTACCAGTGTGGAGAAGAAATCTAACTCTAGGCATGATATTTTCTCTGGATTCCATGATTGTATTTGACATGAGGATCACTCCTCTCTCTGGGCTGTTATAAGGTTGTTAATTCTCACCTAAAAAGGTTGTGAATTGCTGGCCTACTCAGAAACACAGAAGTCCTCAGGCATTACTGGGTTCTATTAATTGAACACTTTCTGACAAAATCCCATCTGTATGAGTCTGCACTGAGAAACCATGTTTTAACTGACTAGTTGGCATGGAGTGTGAATCTCTGTCTAGAGGATTAGTTTCCTACAACTGCTATAACCCAATTAACAAAAATCTAATGGCTTATAACAACACAAATTTATTATCTTACACTTCTGGTGTTCAGAAACTTGGCATGGGTCTCATTGGTCTAAATGCATGGTGTTGGCATGGTTGCATCATTTGGTTCGGAGGATTTTAGGGGATAATCCATTTCCTTGCCTTTTCTATTCTCTGGAGGCTGTCCACATTCTGGGCTCAATCCCTTCCCCTTTTTTTTTTTTTTTTCCAGTCTCAGAGTCTCACTCTGTCACCCAAGCTGAATGCAGTGGTACTAATACAATCATAGATCACTGCAGTCTTGACCTCTTGGGTTCAAGTGACCCTCCCACCTCAGCCTCTCGAGTAGCTGGGACTATGGGTTAGTGGCACCATACGTGGGTAACTTTTTAAATTTTTGTGGAGGCAGGATCTTGCTATATTGCCCAAGCTGGTCTCAAAATCCCAGCCTCCTCTCACTTAAGCCTCCCAAAGCTCTGAGATCTCTGGTGTGAGTCATTGCACCCAGCTTCTTTTTCATCTTCAAGGCTCACAGGCCCTGGTCAAGTCTTTCTCACATAAAGTCTTACCTCTACTTCTAACTCCTCTCTCTCACTCTTCTACATTTCCGGACTCTTGTGATTAGATTGATTAACTTGACTAATCCAGAATAACATTTCCATCTCAAAATCTAAATCTAATCACACCTACAGACTCCATTTTGTCATGTAAGGCCCCATATTCACAGATTCTAGTGATTGAAATATGGACATATTTGAGAAGTGGGGATTAGAGGAATTATTCTGCCTCCCATGCAGTTTTAATTTTGCCGTTTATAAGACCTGGACATTTACTAAAAGAATATATTTTAGGTGATTTTAATATGCAAAAAAGGAATGCTGTAAAGTGATGATATGTTAATTTACTTGACTGTAGTTTTCATTTCACTATGTATATGTGTACTGAAGCATCACATGATACACATTAAATTTATACAATAAAAGAAAAGACCTCAAAGGCAGAAGGATTGCTTGAGCCCAGGAATTAAAGATCTGCCTGGGAAGCACAGCAAGATTCCATTTCTACAACAAATATTAAAAAAAATTGCCAGGCATGGTGGCACACCTGCAGTCCCAGATACTCAAGAGGCTGGGGAAGGAGAATCTCTTGAGCCTGGGAGGTCAAGGCTACAGTGAGCTATGATCATACCACTGCACTCCAAGACTAGGTGACCTGTGCAAGACTGTCTCAAAAAGAAGAAGACAAAGAGGGAGAAGAAAAAGGAGGAGGAGAAAGAAAAGACAAAACCTAAGCAAGTTTGAGGAAAAATTTTAACTCCTATATTCTTCCATGCAAGGGAATATAATAAAATGAGTTCGTGCCTGAAGGTGAGAGAATTAAATGCACCTGTATGTGTAAAGAGTTGTGGTATGGTGCATACACTTAACAAAAGCTAGTTTTCCCCTGTCCTAACCCCCCCCATAGTAAATATGCTAAATCCCTAGAAGCCACTCTTGATGAGTTGCCAAAGGCATCTTAATCAGGGTTTGTGTGCCTGACTATAGACGCCCTAAAGACATGTAATAAAAATGTAGTCTGTGGCCTTTTGGGGAGTACCCAATGAAAAATGTAGATAATTTGGCCTTTGCACCACATCAGCGGCCAGCACCTGGTTAACTGTGTTCTTTTCTTCAGAATTCTTCACATCTTGGCCTTCTCGAACAACAACATTTATCGTGCTCTGAATGCACTACTTCAGGGAGTGCAGCTTTGCTTATTTTTTAAAGAAAAGCTTACTGCTCTGTGAAAGAGTTGCAAGTAATATACTGATACTTCCTAAAGAGATTTAAAACATAAATTTTGTTTTCATAATTTATTGCAAGATCTGTGAAAAATTATAGGCTGATATGTACCCAATGACATAGAATAGGCTCTTATTTAAAGTCTTTCTCTTTTAACTTTTTATTGTAATGGCAGCATATAATCAGGATAATTTTAAAAGTGATAACCAAGTAATAAATTAAAAAGAGAGAATTCCCCCTTTCTAAACTTCCACTTTTTCTTTCCAAAGTAGACCCTTTCAGCAGTCATTAGAGTTTTTTAAAAAATGTTTTCAGATATATTTCAGAATGGTGACATCAGCCCATCATTGACACTACTCAATTCTGGAATAGCCTGGCTGCCAGAATCCTGTCATTGTCTCTGTGTCAGCAATAGAGAAGTGGAATCTGTGCTGAAAGGAGAATATCTGTGTCAAGGCTGCGATATGGTAATAATTCCCATCTTCTCTAAGGTTTTGCCTAGGAAACCACCTCCTACAGCCATACACCCTCTCTTGAAACTACACCTCCATACTCCTTTTAATCCCATTTGCTCAAAACTAGCTAATTTGCTCCCCTCAATGTGCCACTTAATAAGCATTCTTTACATTGGTGAAATTCTCCATCTTCAGGACTACAACACCCTATTGAAGAGTGTCTCTTCAGGGAAAAGCTGTTTTAGCTATGTAACACATAATAATACTTCTCAGGTAGGGAATCATAAGGATCCTAGAAACCTTCTTAGAATAAGACAGGAAACGTATTGATGAAACATACACGTACAAATAAATAGTTCAGCAAATTATTCTGTACCAAGTGGAGACTGACTTTGTCTTGTAAGAGACAGGTACCTACTATCACATTAAATTAATGAGTGAATCATAATGGATCTCTCTGAGAAGTTGTACTTTATGTATCTTTGGTATTTTGTTATGTAACAACAACAGAGATGTCTTGCGTTGATGGTTTTGTGCTTTCCAATTTTTATTTAGTGATGTTAGTCTTACTATTAAGAAATTATCAATATCATGCAAGGCTTGTTCAAACTTTGGTTACATGTATTTTCATAAAGTCATTACCCTTTAATTAGAAAATCTTCTGATTAAATTTACATGTATCCATTGACTGTATGAGTTTGCATTTCATTTATTGATATGGTGTCAGACTTCATAAAGTTTTAATCCAGGCTTAGATTGTGATAAATTTTTATATCTCTTGTTATCACATGTCTTTCAATGGGCAGCATCTACATTATCTTAGTACTTTACCTTCCTTATTTGACATACCCTTTTCGTGTATGAATGGTGTGGTAGTGGTGCATGCAAATATTTCTCTTTTTGTAACTAAACTGTTGATAGTAAGGTTTTTCTTCCTCACGTGCAGTATTTCTCAAAATGAGGCAAAGGATCATTGCATTAAGCCAGCTGAGTGATTGAAAAATGTGATTTCCTTTTCAGATAACCATTTAACTAGGCTCTCTTAGAGGACAGCATTTGGAATATGTATTTCATAAGCACCTCATGTGATTTTAATACATTGTAATGTCTAAATATCACCCTTCCAGACATTATTGTTAAACACTATTTGTCTATGTTCAGCTTTAGAATCTCTTGTACAACCACTGGGGAAACAAATGAACAAAAAATATTAAACTAGCAAGTTTTAAATCTTCCCTCTTTCACTATTGACATCAAAATATTTGAAGGTGCATTTTAGGTACTTCCAGTTTTGTAACTAAAGTTTAAAAATTGTGAACCAGCAGTTATTTATTTCAGTGAATTGAAAGTTCACTGAGAATCTTTTATAGATTTGCTTTCATCCATCCTGAGATATTTATTTCACTTTCTTTCTTGGCTGGTTGGCATGTTTTTCCACAAATTGTCTTACTTATTTGCTTGTCCATTTGTGTTTTGATTAGATTATTTGTAAAAAGGTAGTGACCTTTATACTTCTGGATTTCTTACTTTTCATAATGACTGCTTTCTTCTGATTTAAGTAGGAAATAATCAAGGTATCCAAATTTGAGAATCTAAATGTATTTACTATGTAGAAATTGTGCTAATCTATTCGCTCAATAAGTGTAGCTATGGAGAAGTCTGAAGAAAATGTTATTATTTTCTGCCAGTAAATTACTTTCACTCTGTACCTAATTCACATATATATGATAAATGCATAATATATCATATAAATCATATAAATGTATCTGTCACTAATATATGCCTTCTGTTTACTGTGGATTGAAATTGAACTTTATTTTTTTGTGGGGGGAATAACGTATCATTTTGCATCTGTACTTTGGGAAATCCTTTGATTTTCTTTCATGATGTAATTGCCCAATGGGTTCGTCTTGCCTGCTGCACAGATGGAGCCAATTCACTCAGAAAGTGGTATTGCAGTAGAGAAAGAGTTGAATCACAGGGCTAGGCACAGGGAAGACATGAATTTAACACTCAAATCAGACTCACTGAACATTCAAAGGCTAGAGTTTTTTTTAAAATAATAAGTGTCTAGGGAATGGGGACTGCTGATTGGTTGGGTTGGGGGATGAAATCATAGGGGATTGGAGCTGTCTTCTTGCTGTCTTTAGTCTGTCTGTGGGAATCACAAGACTAGTTTGAGCCACTTTATTGGTATTGGTTATGGATTTGGTTAGCACCAGCTGGTTCACCAGAATGCAGGGCCTGAAAAATACCTTACTCACCAATCTTAGGTTTTACAATAGTAAGTTTATCTATTGGAGCAACTGGGGAGGTTGGGAATCTTCTGGCCTCTGGCTAATTGGCTCCTGCGTCAAAATTTCCAATCTTGTGCTTGATTTGTTAGTTTTACAAAGGCAGTATTACTGTTATCAGCAATTCTTATATTTATAGCACTTCTGATAAGCCAAATTGAAATATCAAAGGAAATACATCATAAAATAAAATAAGATTTCAGAAGCTTCTAAGTTTCTGATGCCAAGGGGAAAGTTAAATCCTGGATACATAATCACATAGCATGTCTGCAATTTTGCTTTTTAAGTGTTATTACCTTGATTTTTAAATTAAAATCTAAATTCAATAGGTTCATAGACATATAGTCATCTTTAAACACATCACATTGTATAGAATAAATATGTGGAGCTTCTTGTATGCCAACCATACCTCAATAAACTGGTTTTAGAAAAGAAATTCATTACATAAATATTGAAAGATCAAAGTATTTTACCCTGAAATGTTGTCAACCAAGAGCAATAAAAAATGTCAGATTCTAGTTCCAGGAGAGTTTATTTAAGCACAAAGTCTGAGGACAGATGACACAGAAAGCAAATATTCTGAAGAAGAGAAGTCAGGGTTCTGAAGTGTAGACATTTTTAATTCCTTATGTGGACAAAGTTTAGGGAAGTATAACAGAATTTAATTGTCTTTCTCTGTAAGCCTTGATGAATAGTTATAACAATTTGGTTACGTAAAGTGGTGATTTTCTTTTGGGAAAGGTGTATGCAACATTCCACACTGAAGATGTAACTGTCATTGGGTTCTTGGGCACCATCTGGTCTGAGTTAGGTACAACATGATTAAGGATGCAGTTAGTCTATCTGTAACACAGATCAATAATGGGGAAGGGGAAGTCTAGTCTCTGGTCTCTTCTAGTCATTTACATAACAAAAACAATGAGGAAGACAGTTAATCTACAATCTAAAAAGCAACATTGTAGACATGATATGTGACTCGGTATTCAGACTTTAACTTTCCTCTTATCATAAACCTAGAGGGTTCTGAAATTTTCTTTTCTTTTACAATGTATTTCCTTTGTATTTTTCAAGAGGATTAATCAGAAGTGTTATAAATATAAGAATTGTTAAAAACCTGTCTTTTGTGGGGGAGATTTGCATCTGTAGAAAAATCTGCCTTGATATAGCCAGGCTTTCTCTGAGGTTCTCCTTTGTCTGATCTAGTAAAGGTGAACTAAGAATCTAACAACTTTTAAGATCTGAAAGAAATATTCACCATCTATTCTCTCTGAGGGCTGCTACCTGGAAGGTTTCATCTGCATAAGAAGACCACCTTTGCTAGCCAGGTGCCTCCACTCCCTCTTCCACAACCTGTCTAGACACTATAACCTAATTTACCACTAGAACCTGTTTTGCATATGCTCTGAGTCACTATTCTTTACATAACCCCAGGATGGTATAAAAGTATCAACCATCTGGCCATTTCCTTAAGAAATTTTGTAAGATTCCACCCACATTAATAAATTTGTATTGAAGCTGCCTTTGCAAAATGCAAGAGAAACGCGACATGGCTGACTCCGTCTTGCTTCTAGCCTCACAGGTTGGCTGTCTTCATTCATTGCTGAACATAGGTCAAGCTAATGTTGAGAAAAATTTAGTTTACACTTTATTTCATTATTTTTATATTTTTGAGACAGGGTCTTTCTCTGTAACCCAGGTTGGAGTGCAGTGGCATGATCTTGGATCACTGTAACCTCTACCTCCCAGGCTTATGTGATCCTCCCACCTCAGCCTCTCCAGTAACTGGGACTACAGACACAGCCCATCATGCCTGGCTAAGTTCTTGTTTTTTTTTTGTTTTTTGGTTTTTTGTAGAGATGGGATTTTATGTTGCCCAGGCTGGTCTTGAACTCCTAAGCTCAAGCAAGCCTTCCCACGGTGCTGGGATTACAAGTGTGAGCCACCACTCCCAGCTATCATTTAAATTATAATAGCATTTTCCAGAACTGCCTTTGTAAACTAATAAAAGGCTACCAGTTTAGAAGGATGAGAGGGGTCTGAATTCTACTATGATGTAAGCATAGTTAAATAATTATCAGCCAGTATTTGGGAGGTCACAAGATTTTCAACTTTCCCAATTACTCCTGCAGACAACTCCTGCCTATTGTCAGCTGATTTTTCACAAATGTTCAGAGAGCAAAGGGGAGGTTTTTCCTTGGCTCCTACAATATAAACATAAATGTTACAAATGTAGATGTAGACATTGACATGGAAAAAGACGTAAAGCGTTGACAGCTAAGAGGGTATCTTAGACTAAATGTTTGTGTCCCCCCATAGGCTGAAACCCTAACTCCCAATGAGATGTATTTAAAAATAGGGCATTAGAAGATAATTAGTTTTAGATGTTGTCCTGAAGGTGGAGCTCCCATGATGAGATCGATGCCTTTATAAGATGATCAGCCCAGAGCTCTCTTTTTCTCTCTGTCACTGAAACCACCCTGGAAAAATTATGACTGAGACAGTGAAAGAGATCTCACCTAAACAACTCCATCTTGCTTCTAACTACCAAGCTGTTCTTGTTTATTCCTAGACATAGGCTGAACTAACTTTGGGAGGAACTTAGTTTATGGTTTAAAACAAAAATGATAACAGTCCCTTCCCAAAACAAACCTCATTTTTGCCTGGGGACTAGATTGCCTTTGTAGAACTAATAAACTAGCCACAAGATTAGAAATTATGGTTTAGAAGTCATGCTGCTGGAGGCTCAAATATTATGAACCTCCCTAAACTGCTCCTAAGATCAGTACTTAAGATATTTTGCAGACCCTGCACTTGATGGATCAGCTAGCAATACCCAGATCAATAAACTGGCTCATCTGATCTTGTGGCCCCCACCCAGGAACTGACTCAGCCCAAGAGGAAACTTAAATTCATTATAATTTTATCTTCAGCCCAAACAATTAGTACTCTTGGCTCACTGGCCTTCCCATCTCCCACCAAATTATCCTTAAAAACTATGATCCCTGGATGCTCAGGGAGACTGATTTGAGTAACGATAAAACTCTGGTCTCCTGCACAGCTGGATCTGCATGAACTACTCTTTCTCTGCTGCAATTCCCCTGTCTTGAGAAATTGGCTCTGTTTAGGCAACAAGCAAGATAAATCCATTGGGCAGTTATACCACATGAAGATATAGTGAGAAACTGACCATCTACAAACCAGGAAGGGAGACCTCTCCAGAAACCAGGTTGGAATCTTGATGATCGTGGACCTCTAGCTTCCAAAACTCTGAGAAATAAGTTGTGTAAGCCCTCCAGTTCATGGTGTCTGTAACAGCATCCTGAACAGTCCTTCAAGATTTCCTTACGTAGACATAGACCTATGTACACATGTAGAAAGATATGAAATCCTTTAACAACCGAGGACACACTCCAACCTTTCAGATGTCTATGAAAGAGTCACATATACAAACATAGTGTCAACCTTAAGTAACCAAAAGGATCAGAATCTAATTCAAAGAAAGTTTATTCAAGAGCAAAGTGTGAAGATAGGTGGATCACACCCAACACACTAACTCCCAAATTATGGAGTAGGCACATTAAGGTTTCATTTATGAAGGCAGAGACAGAGGGGTTTTTAGCAAGATTACCACATTATTCATACAATGTTGGCACATAGTTACAGCAATTGGATGGGTTATAGGCAGTTTCTTTTTGGGAAGGGTACATTTAACATTTTTTTAACAGAGGGTGTAATAGTCATGGATTTTCTTTATCTAGTCTAAGTGAAGCAGAGCAACCCAAGGGAGGTTGATCAATCACAAGCATCATTAATTAAAAAGACAGAAGGTTTTTGTCTCTGATGTTGCTTAATTATCTCTAGTCTTTGTACATTACAAGGAAAATTAAAAAGTGAGTTAATCTATAATCTGAGAACAGAAGTTGTCACCATATGTAGCTCAGATCACAGTCACATCCCTCTCAAGGCTTAAAGTGTTCTTGGGGGAGCTCCACAGCTTTTAAATTATATTTATTTTCACAATAAACATAGTCATAGACATATAAATAGATGCACACTGTTAATAGTAAAGGAGATATTCTTCAGGAATCTGGTAAATGTACACACACATACACTAGTATGTTATATATGTGTGTGTCTGTGTGCATGCATATGTGTGTGTGTCTGCATGTGAAATTAAACTGGTTGCCTTGATTTCAGAACAGGCTCCAAAACTAAGAAACATTGTGTCCAAAAATAAAGTACTAAAGCCAGCCTCATTGTCTGGCATGCCACCAGATGTTCTTTGTCTCACGGCTGGGGAAATCAAGGACGCAGACATGCCAAGGGTGAGGTTAGAGCCTCATTGCCTGAGGAATCATAGTAATTTGTTTCATGACCAAGGAAATCAAGGAACACAAATTCCAAGGGAGAGGTTAGAGCAGTAGTTTAACA